>NC_060212.1:150501250-150810000 GCF_021130785.1 Homalodisca vitripennis
GTGTACGTAATCGGCCAAAGTCGGGTAGGATACAATCTGCAACAGATGAAGAACATGCACTAGATGTTTTGCAAACATTTATTGAAGACCCACATACATCGCTCAGAAAAGCTGCACAGCAACATGATATGCACCCTATGTCTGTGAGTAAGATTTTGAAAATTAATAAATACAAACCATTTAAAGTTCATTTAGTCCAACAGTTAAGTGAGGATGATTACGACATAAGAGTTGAGTTTTGTGAACTTGTGATGCGCAAATGTGATGACAATAGAGATTTTCTGACCAACATACTATTTTCTGATGAGGCAACTTTTTTCCTAAATGGCAATGTTAACAGGCACAATTGCCGTTACTGGGCTAGTGAAAACCCACATTGGATTACTGAGTCCCATTCACAGCAACCACAAAAACTGAACGTATGGTGTGGAATTTTAGGTAACAAAATTGTTGGACCCTTTTTCATCAATGGAAATTTAAATGCCGAACTTTACTACAATATGCTCCAAAATGAAATAATCCCAGCTATTCAAATTGCATCAGGAGAATACTTTGATAACGTATGGTTTCAGCAGGATGGTGCTCCACCCCATTATGGGAGACAGGTAAGAGAGTATTTGGATTTAAGGTTTCCTCATAAATGGATTGGCCGAAGAGGAGAAATCGAATGGCCTCCAAGATCTCCGGATTTGTCACCAATCGATTATTTCCTATGGGGTCATTTAAAATCCAATGTTTATAGAAGAAAGCCTCATAATTTGGAAGACCTAAGATAACTGAAGAAATGTTAGGCAACTCTGTCGAATCATTTTACACAAGATTGGCTCATTGTCAAACCGTAGAAGGAACACAGTTCGAACAATTGCTTTGACACCAAATGCAGGTAAAACGTTTGTTTGTAAGACTTTTCTAACAGTATACATTATTTTTTATTTGTAATAAGAAATCAATAACATAAGTATTTCCATAATTGTACTGTAATAAAAACTGGCAAATTTGTGCTAATAGAACCAGCTTAAAATGAAATTTTTGTTTTATTTAATTGAACATTTAAAAAAATGCTAAAAAATTAGTGTAACACATTTTGTGGCAAGAACCATGTTAAAATTACATTGTTGAACATCAGTAAATTTTCAATACTAAAAACTGGCAAATTTGTGCTAATAGAACCAGCTTAAAATGAAATTTTTGTTTTATTTAATTGAACATTTAAAAAAATGCTAAAAAATTAGTGTAACACATTTTGTGGCAAGAACCATGTTAAAATTACATTGTTGAACATCAGTAAATTTTCAATACTAAAAATGCTCTATTTTCTGATAGAATAATTCCTTTGAGATGCGGTTTGTGGCATTCAATTCAGTAAGCTATTACCTTTAAAATTATGTATCACAAGGTATAGGCTTCCATTAAGAATATTCACGATACCCTCGGCAGGACGTCCCCCGTTGGTGTGACATAACAAAACATTGTTCCAAAAAGTAGATGCCCAATCTCTATCACGATTGTAAGAGGTTTCAAATTTATATTTAAATTATTAAAGGATATATTTGGGTGTTTCCAGACATAATATACACCCTGTATATATATATATATAATACACACTCGCCCAGGCCCCTAATTAGGGTTGTTTCTAAATTCGGGGATAAGTGGAATTCAGTAACAGGTCAATTCCGGACATTAGTTACAGGGATCCGGGAGTTAAAGATAGACCTATTTTATTCAATTATCCGGATTTAACCAAAGTTTTGACTTCATGGCCGTTTTGTGGTTGAACTAAGCTACAACTGTACCAATATTTTAATTTCTAGCATACTATGAAGTGGATTACACTATACACAGCATTCAAGACAATCTTTTTTTATTTCCTGAAGAGTACATAATCCAAATCAGTAATGTTTATCAGATTATTAACTTGATTAGAGGGTTAATTTACATAGGAGATTTCCTGGTCATACCAGGAAATTCCGGGAGGAGGGGGGGGTTTGAATGTTGCCGGGAGTTTTTTTCTTTTTTTTCCTTCCTGAGGGAAGAGGACAGTTTGTCCCCGCACTCAGTCCTAAAAAGGACCTTTGCGCCTCCCTTACTTTAATTTGTGCCCTCAAAGACCGAGGCTTTTGCAAAAACCAATCAGATTTAAGGGCTCCTGTTCTCTAATGTCCTTGGGGCTGAGGAGATATGCTCCCAAGTATGTTTTCCGAGTCTCTACGATGGCAGGACAATCCAACCAAATGTGCTCCGCTGACTCCTCCTCTTCTCCACAGAGTCTACATTCACTGCTCTGACTGAGGCCTACCTTCAAGAGGTGCTTCCTCGGAGGGCCATGTCCTGTCAACATTCCTAATATCAGTCTTATATCCTCCTTATTCTGGTCTAAGAGAGCTGTCCACCCTTTTGCATAAGGAGAGATAAACATTTTGGATAGTCTCAAACCTGAGGCTCTATTCGAATTCTTGTGTCTTGTCCTCTTTTCCCAATCTTTGACCAGAGCTTTATGTTAGAGAAGGCTATCCCACAACCTGGCTCAGGCCCCACCAATGTGGATTCTACTCCCTTTTTGGCGAGGATGTCCGCTTTTTCATTCCCATGAATACCTTCATGACCCAACCGAGTGGTTACTCTGTTATTTATTGCCAGCTCTGCTAGAACATTCGTGCATTCCCAGACCGCTTTTGAATCAATCGAATAGGTATCCAGTGCCTTCAGTGCAGCCTGACTATCAGAAAGTATTAGGTATGATAATCCTTTTGTCCTCAACTATGTGAGTCTTCTGGAACATGAGTCTATTGCCATGACCTCCCCTTGAAAAACTGTAGCATGTCTTCCTAGGGGCACAGCCATGTCGACTCCAGGCCCATGTATTCCGTATCCTGCCCTAGAGTCTAGGAGTGAACCATCAGTGAAAAACTTCAGGACTCCTTTTGTAGGGTAGGCCTCCCTTTTAATCCATTTCTCCCTACTTCCGATAGAGACCGTATATGGTTTTTCAAAGGAGTATTTCTTAACCATAGCATCACATACTTTGGTTAGCATTTCAGCCTCAGGAAATTTTTCCAATATCTTCATGTGGCCTTTTAAAGAGGTAGCATTTATTACCTTTGTTCCTAGAAGCTTCATTGCGCTCATCGCAGCTGTTCTCATCACCTCCTGGCCAAGAGGAGTATACCCCAGGACCGCTTCCATTGCTAGTGTTGGACAGGAGCTCATCGCTCCCGTGATGCTTAAGCAGGCTAACCTTTGAAGACTCTGTAGCCTTTTTGCAGCTGTTCTTTGTTCTACCTTCGGCTACCACACTAAGGCAGCATATGTGATCATTGGTTTTATTATGGTTTTGTAAATCCAATATATCATTTTGGGTTTAAGTCCCCATTTAAATCCAAAAAGTCTCTTACAGGCCCCAAGGGCCATTATTGCTTTGGATGTCCTGTTTCTAATATGGGAGTTGCAAGTGAGCATTTCATCCAGGATTAAACCCAGGTACTTCACTTCCTTTGTTTGATTAATGCTAATTCCCTCCAGGACAGGTTTTGCTAGCTGGAATTTCCTTTTCCTGGTAAAGGTAATCATATTTGTTTTTGATGGGTTGATCCGCAGACCTTCCCCATGACACCAGTTCCTTATGAAGTTAAGTTCTGTTTGTATTAGGCATTCCAGCCTGCCTTTGTTTTTCCCTTTAATCATAAGCACTAGGTCGTCTGCATAACATAGTAGCCTTATTCCCCTCTTCTCTGCTTTGCTTAGGAGATCATCCACTACCATCGCCCATAGGAGAGGAGACAAGACTCCCCCCTGGGGGCAGCCTCTTTGGGCCGTGATCGCGGCAGACTCGTCTCCGTACTTAGCTTTCACCTGTCTGCTTTTTAGTAGGGCTACTATCCATTTGACTAAATCTGGGGAAACTCCAAAACATTCCATCGCAGTCTCCATGGATTGATATGCTACTCGGTCGAAAGCTCCTTCAATGTCCATAAAGACAATGACTAGGGCTTCCTTTTTTTCGAAGGTATTCTCCACCTCTCTCACTAAACTGTGGAGAGCAGTGGTGGTTGATTTTCCTTCTATGTAGGCGTGTTGTGTGGGACTAAGTGGGTGTTCCAGTAATATTACGTCCCTTATGTGTCTATTTATTATTTTTTCCATAGTTTTCACCATGAAGGAGGTTAGGCTTATGGATCTGTGCTGGGAGTTAGGACACACGTGGTTCTCTTTTGGAGGGTATTTTGTCTGTGAACATAATAAAATTCGCTTTGTCCCTATCTACTATTGACGCTTCGCTAACGCTCAGCCAATTCCAGATGAGGGGTTGTAGTCACTATTTAACGTAGAAATATGTTCAATCCAGAACCAGAATGAATTGCACAAATAATAGTATAGTAAAATTTGAAATACAAAAAATTGGCAGTCTTCGACAAATATTTTGCCATTGAGCTTACTAAAGGATACATGACAAAAAGCTACTAGACCTTTTTTAGAGATTTCATAATTTTCTAGTTACTAAGGGATAAATATTTCAGCTCCTATCAACGGTTCGGCAGTTATCACCTCCAGAAATTAAATTTTTATCCAAAAATTACAAAAGAGTTGCATTCAATCACGTTTAAAAACGGCCAAACCATTAAGGACAGGGCAAAAAGTTACCTCACATAATTTGCTAAATCTTTTTAATAATTGGCCTTGAGCTACGACTAATGGTTTCACACCGTTATCGAGCTCAGAATCTAATGTTTTACGTGAAAATTGCATAAATTTTGCACATAATGGCGTTTTGTAACCAAACCGATGGAGACAGACCAAAAAGTTACTGAACCTTTTTTGTAGTTCACTTCATTCCTGGCTAATGATTTTTCGTCAGATCCGAGCTAACTCCAACGGTTTGCCCGCTATCGGACTTATAAAAAAGGCCTGTAAGGGTGAAAAATGCGTGAATTTTTTTGAGGGGTTTAAAAGTAAAAATTCCAGGTTTTCAGACTTTTCCTGTGGGTCATATTACAAAAGGTACCTTCATGCCAAATTTCAAGTTTCCAGTACAGCACTTCTAAAACTATGTTAGAATTTGTGAATGAAAGAATGATTTTGGAGTGCCTCAGGGCTCAGTCCTGGGGCCTATCCTTTTTTTATGTACATTAATGAGTTGTGCGATGGATGCTTTAAGGGCAGACTCGTTGCTTTTGCGGATGATGCTGCTTTTATTTATGAGAACTTTGACCTTGAGGCTTTGCATAGTGATATGTCAAGAGATTTATATTATTTAAGGGTGTGGTTTGATAAACATTTCATGATTCTTAGTGAAAAAACCAAATTTATAATATTTAGTCTGAAAAATGTTTTAACTTTTAACATACCATTGAAATTTCATGATTTCAGATGTTTTCATTTACGTTGTAATGATTGTAATTGCTTACAATTAGAACAAGTTAAGAGTATAAAATACTTGGGTTTGGTTATTGATAGCAGTTTAAACTGGAAGGAACATATACAAAAATTGAAAAAAGAGTTGTATCTTAGTCTAAGGAGCATGTATTTACTTCAGCAGATGTGTAGGAGTGTTGAAGTGTTGGTTGGGGTTTACCATGCTCTCGTTGGCTCTAGGCTTTCTTATGGCATTACATGCTGGGGAGGGATCTACTGCTCAACTTTGTATCCCATTATAATTTTTCAAAAAAGGTTCATGAGGACTAATCGTGCGTAGAGAAAAATTTGAACATACATGGCCAATTTTCTCAAACCTAAAGATTCTTCCACTGCGTCATTTATACATTTTTAAAGTACTAAATATCTTTTACATTAGAAGCACCTCATTTTCCATGGCTCGCCAAACAACCTATAATTTAAGAAAATATCAAGTAGTGTTTGTGCCAAAGTCTCATTTAACAGTACATCAAAAGTTTTATACTAGTGTGGCACCGCGTTTGTTTAATTTAATAACTCCGAAAATAAACCAATTTACAAAACTAAATGAGTTCTTGAAAAATCTAAAAATTTGGTTGTTTGAGCAACCCCCCCCCCCCCCACCCCCCCCCCCCCCCACCCCCCCCCCCCCCCACCCCCCCCCCCCCCCACCCCCCCCCCCCCCCACCCCCCCCCCCCCCCACCCCCCAGAAAGTACAACAATAGGCGGAATGCACCAGCTGAAGGCGGGCGGCGAGGTCTTCTGCAAATCACGTTATTTCTACTAGACGCCTCGACTTTTGACCTCTGTTCTGATAGGATGGGGAGGGGTTTGCGATAAGACAATTCCTGTTTTATACTGGACACGAAAATATAGTAATTCTAACCCTAATCTTAGTAATCTGTAGTAGAGAGCAAAATGTTTAAATAAACGATTCATGTCTGGGATGTGTGGTCGGTTAATAAATCCCAAAAGTACCGTATTTAAGTAATAAAAGCTTTATCTACGGCGCCCCCGTCACCGAACAAAACTAGTTTTACAACCGAATCAAATTTCATCATTTCTGCCACGATAATCTCCAATTTTGGATATTATTCTCTTTGGAATAAGACATAGCTAATAACGATTTATATTATCTTTATTTAATATTCATTTTTCTTATAATTTGTTTGTTTTGTTCATACAGTAGAAAATAATTGAAATTATGACACAAAAAGTAACCATTTACTGTAAAAACGCCACATTAGTTTTAAGTAGGTTTTGAATTGTTATGTAAATAGGGTGTACGGAATAGAATATATTAGATCCAGATTGTAAAAGGCGGTGCTCTACGAAACAGTTTTATTTTAATTTTTCCCACGTTGTAGTGTTATATAATATTTGATTGGACTAGTCACTTAATACAGTACAGGTTATACCTTTGATTATGTAAAAGATTTTACTTTAAAAGAGAACAGCTAAGCCTTGTACCAACGATACCTATGCAATGTGTGGCAGCAAATTTTATTCGGTAAAACTAGCTCTATTCCGTGGTGTAGAGAGCGCTACCATAGTGAACATTTTATTTAAAGGTAATCAGTTATATATTAATGGTCAAATAAAAATAACATAACAATCAAAAGCGACAGGACAAACACGTTCAAAAATAAACTTAATACACATTGATAACATTCTAAAATAAATTATGAAATAATTACATTAAAACATTCAAGTAGTAAGAAATGTAGATCTAAACTAAAATCATTCCTAATATGAAAAGTTTATTCAGTAAAAAGAGTGCGTTGAAATTGAAGAAGCAAGTATGAAATTAATTATATGAAAAATTCAATTTTGAGGAGAGGTAAAGTAGAACAGTTAGTACTAGTATTTACAACATTTTCAGTTGTGTGCCTATGCAAGTATTATTTTCTGCGTAAAATAAATAATTAAAATTTGAATTATGATCGTAACCACAATTAGAACTAGAAAATCGTCTGTGGGACGAAGTAATAACAGTTTGTCATTGATTAACATAACTGTTCTTAAATTAGCACTTGAATGGGAAAGTTAAAAGAGTTACTAACTGATTTACAATATCGTATTTATGTTCATCAGTAACATTTTGATTAAATACCTGTAAAAACTTATCCAGAAAAAGGTTTACTTCTGGGTGGTAGATAGCTTCCCAGACTTATACTGGGTACAACAAAAACTGACGTGTTTATTTATCAAATTACCTGTAATATTACCAATAATCAGAACAGAAGCCAATTTCTTAAGAAACTAATAGTATAAAATAGTAAAACAAACAAACAAACAAAATGTATGTGGATAAACAGGTTGTAAGAATCAAAGTCATGCACCAAAACATCTTCCAACGAAAACTGACCAACTGAAGATACAACTCTCCATTGCCTAGTGTCATAAAATTAATGCTATCATTGAAATCAATATGATAATTGCTATATGATAATCAATCGTAATTGTGCATAATATTTTAATATTTCATTTTATTGGATAAACGTTAGCGAAGACTAATAACTCGGGAGGCTGGCGAAATTTCTTTTCTATTTGTAAAAAAAGGTAGAGCATATCTTGTTCCACAGGCAAATTTACTGGCTACTGGTGAAGAAATTGGCGACCAACTGCTTAAAGTTGACTTCCGAACCACCGCCAGTGGCCCGGCAAGCGGACTATTTGCAAGGACAGGAGAGCCCAGCGGTCAACTATCCAAGTAGCAGCTACGCTCGAATAGGCTTAAGTCGGTTATCCATCCACTATACTGAGCCATCGGAAAATAACATCTGTCTGTATTTCTGGCTCACGAAGTTCTTGGAGGCTGTAACACTCAAACACAACGAGCGGCGTGACTCCAGTCCTTAAGAGGCAGGTAACTGTCTCCAGTGAGCTGGGCAATGAGGTGGCTTTTTCCTTAGTGGGCCGAGGGTCTGGGCTGTTTCTAGAACCCTGATTGGTACCGCCTTGGTGTGTACTCTGTAACTCTGGGTATATATAGGTGAAAAATGGCTTTCCAGCACACTATCCCAGATCCTCTGTGTTACGGATCCGATGATTCGAGACTACAGAGAAAGGGGGATTTGGCTCACTGTGGTCTGTATCCATGGTGCAGGCTATGGGGCTGGTCATCCCGGTGTATCTTATACCTCTGGAGGGATGCTTTTAGAACTGACCTTCCGGCGCCAAATCCCAGATTCGCCACAAATCTGGGCAACGATCCGGTGGGCAAATACCACAGAGGGAGGTGGCCTTGGCCCACCACCACCTGTTACTCCAGGATGCAGGACTAGGGATTGATCAACTTAGGTATGAGCTATTTGGTAAGAGAAACATTTTGGTGTAACAAAATTATCCGACGGATCGCAGTACAGAGAGTGCTATGGGGAGGGGGACATGGTTAAGGATCAGAGGAAGCCGATACGCCCTTTCATACATATGGGTGCGTCGTGCTGCAGAAGGTGGCAATAGGCAACAGGCCACCAGACCTATAGAATCTGCGGAAAGGATGAATAAGATAATGTCGGCTCGAGGAACTGAATAAGGCCGGTCTTACATTGGAAGCGCATTTTCTCTCGACCACTCCCATCTGGAGAAAACAAATACATGACGCACCGTTCCCTCTCCTATACTTGAGCCAGTGCTCGTTCCGGAGAGGTGGGTCTGGTCAGATTTAATTTTGTCTTTTAGTCGCATGGAAGCTTTGGTCAAGGTGGTGCGTTTAACATCATCTATTGAACTTGGTTTTTGTGTTTAATTGTGCTATAATGGTAGACAAAGGAACGTTAATTGAATTGGTGCGTGAGCGAATAGTATTGTAGTACAAGAGGGACAAACTGTCACCGATTTGAGGTGAGAACTGTGGGAGGAAGTAAGAAAAGTGCTGAAAAATGAAGGTAAGAAGCAATACACATTTTTGTTCATTTTAGAATAGGCTAGTTCATCTTTAGCCCTTATAAGCCTTTTTAGTGACCTTAAAACTGTCGTGATACGGAAAAATTTACCCCAGATTCAAATTCAACGACCCCGATCGAAAAAACCTTTTTGTGTGTGCCTGAATTATATTTAAAAAAATGAGACAAAACATTTAAAAATAGCTTGTCTCAATAACTACTTGATTGAGCGTAATATTCCCTTTGTCAATAATTATGTTATATGCTTACATTTAATTATTTCCTCAGCTTTTTCTACATATGTTTCGGTGACTTTGTAGTGCAATCTACATTTTGCAGTTAAAATTTTACATGCGTCGCATGCAACTTGACAATCGATAGTTAAAAATGACACTGCCAAGTTTCGTTGATTAATGGTTTTATTAAGTACGTCTTTAACGGGTACGCATCGATTGGTGAGGGGACAGGCAACATTTAATAAATTTTTCAAAAATGTTAAAATTTGAAAAGCTTTAATTACAAACGCATCACTTTGCTTTCCATATGTCCCGAATTCAATAAATATGAATATAAATCGGGCGTCGGCTACGCCTTAAAGGTTAACTGAGAAAAACTGTTTATAGTAACATAGTACCAATCTTCCGAGAAACTTTAATTTTAAACATGTTTTCCGTCTATAAAGCCGACGCAGTTCGGAAAATTCCACCTATCCTTAAAATCTGTGGAGCTTTTTAACACATTCTTGTTGATCTGTAATGGGTAAATGTACTGTAGCTAACCGTTAAAAAAATTAAAACAATTAGAAATTAAATTCAATTAAAAAATTAAAATTATAAAAACAATACAAAGATTACTTCATCGTTGCAGCAGGTTTTATTAATTATATATATAAAATGTATTCAAGTATTTTTTCAGGAGACGAATACCACAAGCAATGGGATCTACTAAGACACATGTTCCGGAAAAAAATTAATGAATCCAAAGGAGTATCAAGAACAGCAGCAAAACCTAAATGGATTTATTTTAAAGCATTGAGCTTCTCGATTCCTTTGATGAAGCCAAGAGCTACTTCAGGCTATCTCCCCGTATCAGTTACGTCCCGTACTCAACAATTTGAGGCACATGGTGAGGCCCCGTTTACAGAAAACGACCTTGTTTTATCCACTGAACATGATCAACACTTCAACGAGTCTAAAGAAATAACAGAGGGAGGAAATGTCCTCCAAACTAAAAATTCCTCTACCATTACTACGAATCCAGAAGGTACTGTAGTTAACCCTAGCGCCCAGGTTCTAAATTAAAGTAAGCTCTGTCAATTCAAAACGAGACTCTAAACCTAGAAAGGCGCAAAGTTTCAGTTGATGGAAATGTACGATTTGATTCTCCACGAACATATACATCATTGGAAGATAGTGATCTGTCTTTCTTTAAAAAGTTTAAGGCCTTCGTTGAAAAAGCTCTTGGGCATTCGTAGGATGAAAGTATGATCTACTATTCTAAACTGTGCCATTCTTGAGCTTGAAACGATACAAGAAACCAATAGGACATGGCCATCAACAACTGAGACTATACAACCTCCTTGATGCCCCTCAGCATCAGGATACTCCAATTCGTTTGGATCGTCATCTGACATATCTAGTTGTATCAGCACCAAATTATCTCCCTCTCTCTCTTTCTCTCTCACTCTCTCACACACACATTCTCTCTCCCCCTCCTCCTCTCAATCCTCACCTTCTCTCTCTCTCTCTCTCTCTCACACACACGCGCGCGCGCGCGCGCGCGTCCCCCCACACACACACTAGAAACTGAATTTATTTTCTTTTAGATTTAGTTCTTCTCGGATATGGATAATAAGACTTGTTTTGCTTCAGCTAAATTAAATTAGCAATACGCAATTAAAAAGTTACTAGGTATTTTATGCAAAAGTTTTTGTTGGAATAACTATTTGCTAAGCTATACATTGAAAGTAACTTACCTCATCATTACCTAATTGTTAGTTTCTCTGCTGGCTCTGTACAAGTCCTGAAGCTTCTCCACTAGCGTAGGTTTACTTTTATATGAAAGAGAATGATATCAAAAGATTAGAGAGTCACACTATAATATTTTTCAATCCATCAGGGTGACTACGCAACTGTAATAGACAACTTTCCTCGTCGAGAGTTGACCCAGTGCTGGTTCTTCCGCTCCTGCCTAAAAACTAGCTGCAGTGTTGTAGGAGAGCCGAGTCTTAACTTTACTAGTCTAGTCTGGCCAGGTAGGATCTAGTGGCTAGATCAATTTCCGTTTCCAATGTAGGATCGCACTTAGGAAGCCTAGCCTACAGTCAGATGTGGATGTGGATCCCTAGAGTCAAACCCCAAACCGTCTATGTCCCTATTGGTCTGTCCGCAGAAAAACTTGAAAACGAGAATAAAAAAAAAAAAAAATACAATTTTGACACTTTTATGATTTTGGTGCTTAGTCGGGCACCACCTGTTGGATATCTAATAGAGAGCCAGTCACGTCATTGTCACATTGTTCATTATCACATGTAATATTTTGGTACTATAAATAAAGTATTGCATCAGTTTAGAATGTTGGCATCAAACCTCAAACAAATTGAAACAAAAACGTTTTGTTTTAAAAAGTGTTTTAAACATTGTATATTATATTACTTTATCTAGAATAGTGCTGATATGTAAGTCGATTACACATCTTCACTACTTGAAAATCCATTTACTAATCAAATAGAATAGTTTTATTTTGAAAATGTGAAGTTAGCGTACAATGTTTCAATCACCTTAAAAATAAATTATGAGATGAATAATGTAATTTCAATAATGATATTGATTCCTGGATTTTGGACATGCGTGCAATGGAAGTTTTGAAACAGTCGATAGCATTTTAGCAAGTATTGTGCTACGTGAGAATCGATGACATGGCGGAAACACAAACCTAGCAACATATAAATACTGAAAATTACGGAAATAGCTACTCTGATAAAACTATTCAACCGATTTAAAAGTAACATTTTAAACTCACAAAAATCTGTCCTCCACAAAATTAATAAATGTACATTTTTATTTTCAAATATAAAATAAAAGTTATGTACAATAATATCTTTATTACACTTTAAATCAAATAAATTTCTGCTTAAACGTTTTTTTAAATTTTCATCCTGCTCCGTTGTGGCTCAGTTTGGAACTAATCCTGACATGTCCTAGATTTAAAGTTAATCCATAGTTACAGTAATCTAACCACACTGAAGTTAAGGTTAGTCACTTCACATTTAGGTTATAGCTTTATTATTTACAGTCCATATCTGACTGACAACCGCTGTTAACTACAGCAGTTCTTAATCACTAGCAAACATTATTGTTTCCCAGTAATTTAATATTCTTGTCTAAAAACATTATTACAACACAACTTCACATTAAGTAACACTTATCGGAGCTTTTCTTAGTATATAAATATAGACTAACACGATTATTCCTTACTAACGATCTTTACAAGTTTCATTACTAAACCGCTTTAGTGTCATTTATTCATAATTTTATATTTTTATGTGTTGTAAACCAATTGCTAATGTTACATAAGTTATTTGACCAGTCCGCTTATATTATGACACTATATTGTATGGCAATGAATGAAAGTGAGAAAAATAAAGTGGAGATAATTGTTGAAATAAACATAATATGAATAATAAATAAATGTTAAGAAGCTATTTTTTGTTGACACCGATGTTGGTACTCAAAAATAATTTTAAAGTAAATTTGACTGAATATTAAGTAAGTTAACCAATACACAAGATCATGATCTATTATTCAGTTGTGATCTATATACGAAAGACTAGAACGTGGTAGAAGGGTGGTACAACACATAAATATTTGCGCTGTCTGTAGAAACCATATTGTAAAACACAATAATGATTGGATTTATAGCCTTGAATTGCACTAAAACTATATTATATACTATCGTAGGAGTTATCTTACATTGTTATAAAGCCATAGAAGATTGGAATTAATGCATTATTTTAAGATGCCTTTTCTATTATAAATATAACAAAATGTGCAAGATCACATGACTGGGTTAGTTGAAGGAAAATTACTAAAAATTATATTAATACACTAAAATTTGAGTTTTAAATTGATTTTTACATTCATAAAGACACTAGGGACACTATTCTGATAAAAAGAATAAGTGATTATATCAAAATAATTTAATAGAGAAATAATCTTTTAAATTAGGTGTTAGTGTGGTTTAGAAGCTATAGCATATTCATATTTGTAAAAAGTTCTTCTTCTTTTAAGGGATGGCTTATTGCCAAGTACTTGGGCTTCAAGGACGTGCTGCGTACCCTGAAAGTATCAAAAGAAGCTCTGGCAGTTTGCTCTCCAGCATTATAAAAGGTTGAAAACAATCGACCAGGTCTTTCTTATGGGACTTACTAATCTTGTTAAAAATGTCAAAGATGGCAAATCGGTCTTTAGCAAAAACAATACAGAAAAAAAGGCAACTGTTTAGTCTTGTTCCTGCCATAACCTACAGAGGGGCTTATCTATAATAGAGGTGTGACAAAAACGTTCCAGACGCCGAACCGTTGCAAGGATTTTAAACGACACCTGTGGAGCGGTTACGGCTAACATTTCCGTTACAACGGAACGCTATATTAATTTTGTTACGTTTTGTTACGTCACGTATATGGTATTTGTTTTATTGCAGGCAGCATGGCTAAAAGACGCACCCAATCAATGGTTGGAATTTCAAAGAATTTTACTAATACATGATGTTAAAATGTGTTTAATACAATGATTATTCAGCTTTGTTTTGTTCAATTTTAGAAACTACATAAAACATGTTATATAAAATGTATATTTTGATTAAGATAAAAGTGAAATGTAAATAAATATATAGAGGTGGGAAAGACATTAAAACATTTCTTTAACCAGGGATTAAAATGTAAAATGGATGATGAATATAAAGCTAGAAAACATTGTTACGGAATAATCGTGACAGCTCCGCTCCATTAGGCTACATTGTCGTTGTCGCGGTTCCGAATCCGATCCGGTTAACGAAGCTTCGCGACGGGGTAGGTCCAGTAGCAACGGCCCACCTCCTACATTCCTAGATATTTACCACTCTGTTGAGAATTTTTATTACGTACCAATGTCTAACGATTAGTCTCACTATTACATGAAGATCTTTTTATGGAAGAAAAAGAGATGTTAATCTTTCAGGATGTGAATGTAAAACAGGCCTGTAGCGGAGTAAA
The DNA here is from genome assembly GCF_021130785.1 of Homalodisca vitripennis. Taxonomy (NCBI): domain Eukaryota; kingdom Metazoa; phylum Arthropoda; class Insecta; order Hemiptera; family Cicadellidae; genus Homalodisca; species Homalodisca vitripennis. Next base: position 150,515,778 of record NC_060212.1, read on the forward strand.
AGTATTAATCATGATCACTAAGCACATGGTTTAAGCTGTGAAGCTCAGAAAAAGATCAAACACAGAAGAAGCGTTATCAGAACAACATTTCACATTACGATCCCATCGGTCAGATATAGAACTTTATATAGAACAGATATAGTACAAAATCACAGAAATACTAACCCATAATCTTTACTGACCCACCCCCCCCCCCCCCCACCCCCCCCCCCCCCCACCCCCCCCCCCCCCCACCCCCCCCCCCCCCCACCCCCCCCCCCCCCCACCCCCCCCCCCCCCCAATTATTAATTCATTATCTTTGATATACAGCATTTTCTCTTTTTGATTATTTGAAAAATATTAGTAGGCACTTTTCACTCAAATATTTTCGATATACTCCGTAGAAGATTCATGTCATACACCGACGGGATGACACACACTTAATCATGAACTCTTTTTTTAATTCATTATCTTTGATATACATAATTTTTCTCTTTTTTGATTATTTGAAAAATACTAGTAGGCACTTTTCACTCAAATATTTTCGATATACTCCGTAGAAGATTCATGTCATACACCGACGGGATGACACACACTTAATCATGAATTCTTTTTTTTTAATTCATTATCTTTGATATACATAATTTTCTCTTTTTGATTATTTGAAAAATATTAGTAGGCACTTTTCACTCAAATATTTTCAATATACTCCGTAGAAGATTCATGTCATACACCGACGTGATGAAACACACTTAATCACGAACTCTTTTTTAATTCATTATCTTTGATATACAGCATGTTCCCTTTTTTATTATTTGAAAAAAACTAGTAGGCACTTTTCACTCAAATATTTTCGATATACTCCGTAGAAGATTCATGTCATACACCGACGAGATGACACACACTTAATCATGAATTCTTTTTTTAATTCATTATCTTTGATATACAGCATGTTCCCTTTTTTTATTATTTGAAAAAAACTAGTAGGCACTTTTCACTCAAATATTTTCGATATACTCCGTAGAAGATTCATGTCATACACCGACGAGATGATACACACTTAATCATGAATTCTTTTTTTAATTCATTATCTTTGATATACAGCATTTCTCCCCTTTTTTGATTATTTGAAAAATATTAGTAGGCACTTTTCACTCAAATATTTTCAATATACTCCGTAGAAGATTCATGTCATACACCGACGGGATGACACACACTTAATCATGAACTCTATTTTTAATTCATTATCTTTGATATACAGCATGTTCCCTTTTTTATTATTTGAAAAAACTAGTAGGCACTTTTCACTCAAATATTTTCGATATACTCCGTAGAAGATTCATGTCATACACCGACGAGATGATACACACTTAATCATGAATTCTTTTTTTAATTCATTATCTTTGATATACAGCATTTTCCCTTTTTGATTATTTGAAAAATATTAGTAGGCACTTTTCACTCAAATATTTTCAATATACTCCGTAGAAGATTCATGTCATACACCGACGGGATGACACACACTTAATCATGAATTCTTTTTTTAATTCATTATCTTTGATATACAGCATTTTCCCTTTTTTATTATTTGAAAAATACTAGTAGGCACTTTTCACTCAAATATTTTCGATATGCTCCGTAGAAGATTCATGTCATACACCGACGGGATGACACACACTTAATCATGAACTCTATTTTTAATTCATTATCTTTGATATACAATTTCCCTTTTTGATTATTTGAAAAATACTAGTAGGCACTTTTCACTCAAATATTTTCGATATACTCCGTAGAAGATTCATGTCATACACCGACGGGATGACACACACTTAATCACGAACTCTTTTTTTTAATTCATTATCTTTGATATACAGCATTTCCCTTTTTGATTATTTGAAAAATACTAGTAGGCACTTTTCACTCAAATATTTTCGACATACTCCGTAGAAGATGCATGTCATACACCGACGGGATGACACACACTTAATCACGAACTCTATTATTAATTCATTATCTTTGATATACATAATTTTCTCTTTTTGATTATTTGAAAAATACTAGTAGGCACTTTTCACTCAAATATTTTCGATATACTCCGTAGACGATTCATGTCATACACCGACGAGATGACACACACTTAATCACGAACTCTATTATTAATTCATTATCTTTGATATACATAATTTTCTCTTTTTGATTATTTGAAAAATACTAGTAGGCACTTTTCACTCAAATATTTTCGATATACTCCGTAGAAGATTCATGTCATACACCGACGGGATGACACACACTTAATCACGAACTCTATTATTAATTCATTATCTTTGATATACATAATTTTCTCTTTTTGATTATTTGAAAAATATTAGTAGGCACTTTTCACTCAAATATTTTCAATATACTCCGTTGAAGATTCATGTCATACACCGACGGGATGACACACACTTAATCACGAAACTCTTTTTTGTAATTCATTATCTTTGATATACAGCATTTCCCTTTTTGATTATTTGAAAAATACTAGTAGGCACTTTTCACTCAAATATTTTCGATATACTCCGTAGAAGTTTCATGTCATACACCGACGGGATGACACACACTTAATCACGAACTCTATTATTAATTCATTATCTTTGATATACATAATTTTCTCTTTTTGATTATTTGAAAAATACTAGTAGGCACTTTTCACTCAAATATTTTCGATATACTCCGTAGAAGATTCATGTCATACACCGACGAGATGACACACACTTAATCATGAATTCTTTTTTTAATTCATTATCTTTGATATAAAGCATTTTCCCTTTTTTATTATTTTAAAAATATTAGTAGGCACTTTTCACTCAAATATTTTCGATATGCTCCGTAGAAGATTCATGTCATACACCGACGAGATGACACACACTTAATCATGAATTTTTTTTTTAATTCATTATCTTTGATATACAGCATTTTCCCTTATTGATTATTTGAAAAATATTAGTAGGCACTTTTTCACTCAAATATTTTCGATATGCTCCGTAGAAGATTCATGTCATACACCGACGGGATGACACACACTTAATCATGAACTCTTTTTTTAATTCATTATCTTTGATATACATAATTTTCTCTTTTTGATTATTTGAAAAATACTAGTAGGCACTTTTCACTCAAAATATTTTCGATATACTCCGTAGAAGATTCATGTCATACACCGACGGGATGACACACACTTAATCACGAACTCTATTATTAATTTATTATCTTTGATATACATAATTTTCTCTTTTTAATTATTTGAAAAATATTAGTAGGCACTTTTCACTCAAATATTTTCAATATACTCCGTAGAAGATTCATGTCATACACCGACGTGATGAAACACACTTAATCACGAACTCTTTTTTTAATTCATTATCTTTGATATACAGCATGTTCCCTTTTTTATTATTTGAAAAAAACTAGTAGGCACTTTTCACTCAAATATTTTCGATATACTCCGTAGAAGATTCATGTCATACACCGACGAGATGATACACACTTAATCATGAATTCTTTTTTTAATTCATTATCTTTGATATACAGCATTTTCCCTTTTTGATTATTTGAAAAATATTAGTAGGCACTTTTCACTCAAATATTTTCGATATGCTCCGTAGAAGATTCATGTCATACACCGACGGGATGACACACACTTAATCATGAACTCTATTTTTAATTCATTATCTTTGATATACATCATTTTCTTTTTTTGATTATTTGAAAAATATTAGTAAGCAGTTTTCACTCAAATATTTTCGATATACTCCGTAGAAGATTCGTGTTATACACCGACAGGATGACACACACTTAATAATGAATTCTTTTTTTTTAATTCATTATCTTTGATATACATAATTTTCCCTTTTTGATTATTTGAAAAATATTAGTAGGCACTTTTCACTCAAATATTTTCAATATACTCCGTAGAAGATTTATGTCATACACCGACGGGATGACACACACTTAAATATGAATTCTTTTTTAATTCATTATCTTTGATATACATAATTTTCTCTTTTTGATTATTTGAAAAATATTATTAGGCACTTTTCACTCAAATATTTTCGATATACTCCGTAGAAGATTCATGTCATACACCGACGGGATGACACACACTTAATCATGAATTCTTTTTTTTAAATTCATTATCTTTGATATACATAATTTTCTCTTTTTGATTATTTGAAAAATATTAGTAGGCACTTTTCACTCAAATATTTTCGATATACTCCGTAGAAGATTCATGTCATACACCGACGGGATGACTCACACTTAATCATGAATTCTTTTTTTTTAAATTCATTATCTTTGATATACATAATTTTCTCTTTTTGATTATTTGAAAAATATTAGTAGGCACTTTTCACTCAAATATTTTCGATATACTCCGTAGAAGATTCATGTCATACACCGACAGGATGACACACACTTAATCATGAATTCTTTTTTTTTAATTCATTATCTTTGATATACATAATTTTCTCTTTTTGATTATTTGAAAAATATTAGTAGGCACTTTTCACTCAAATATTTTCAATATACTCCGTAGAAGATTCATGTCATACACCGACGGGATGACACACACTTAATCATGAATTATTTTTTTAATTCATTATCTTTGATATACAGCACTTTCCCTTTTTGATTATTTGAAAAATATTAGTAGGCACTTTTCACTCAAATATTTTCGATATACTCCGTAGAAGATTCATGTCATACACCGACGGGATGACACACACTTAATCATGAATTCTTTTTTTTAATTCATTATATTTGACATACAGCATTTCCCTTTTTTATTATTTGAAAAATATTAGTAAGCAGTTTTCACTCAAATATTTTCGATATGCTCCGTAGAAGATTCATGTCATACACCGACGGGATGACACACACTTAATCATGAATTATTTTTTTTTATTCATTATATTTGATATACAGCATTTCCCTTTTTGATTATTTGAAAAATATTAGTAGGCACTTTCCACTCAAATACTTTCGATATGCTCCGTAGAAGATTCATGTGATACACCGACGGGACGACACACACTTAATCATGAATTCTTTTTTTTATCGTTATCTTTGAAATACAGCATTTTAATTTTACAAAAATTTCTAGTTTCTTTCGACTGAAAATTGTATTAAATCGTATTTTTAAACGCTCGAACAAAGTTTTCAATTTGTTTAAGTAGTTTTATTTAACGATTAGAATGTTATATTTTTATTAGTGCTTTTCTTTACATTCTCATACATTTTTAAATTCCTCCTTTCAATCTTATTGAACTTCTAACTGAAATTATACCTGTCAATAAAGCCAAATCTAAGAGACAATAAAACTTTTTACGTTATATATTACACCTAATCAATTTTAATTACCATATACGAAAACGTAAGTTAGATGGTGCTATTCTTGCTTTTGGTATGGATATTTACATAAAGCAGTAGAGTACAATCTTGCCATATTAGTCAAAATTCTTTACGGAATTTATAGCTCACCACTTCTTTGCAACAAATACTCCAGTTAAATCACTTTGGATGTACCCTGTTGTTGTAGCCGTATAAATGGAATTGCTTCTAAACAGGTCATAGCCTTCCTCAACTAAGCCCATTTTCACTTGAAAGATGTCGGTTATAACTCAGTGTTGGGCAAAGGCAAATCCACATCCCGCGTCTGAATTGATAGCGATATCTTGGCACTGCCCTGACTGCTCGTGTGGTCATACATCACATACATTACAGCCAGTATACTACATGTACCATGTATCATTATCATATGATATCTCCTAACATTTCTACTGACAGTATTTTCAGATTAATTCGAATTACTACACGCACTTTGCTGTTCGTTCGTTGGACAAATTCAAAACATTGAGTGTTGAAATAAGTTGAAAATAAGAGTTGCAACAAGTGTGGTAATGTTCGTCTGATATTACCGCTTTTTCTGATGACATTTAGGAAATTCTTGCAGTAGGAAATTATATGAATCGTGATCTTTTTCTGTGTAGAAAATGGTCCTTTATAAATAAAATGGTTTGAATTTCAGCAAGACAACATTTTTAAAGTTGTATTCTATTAGTTTTTGACAACATATTCCATCTGCAACGTACCAGATCCACTTATGCACTAGTCAACCGTTAGAAACAGTAAAACCTTTGAATGTTAAGGAATATTACTAGATTAAAAATCTTCTTCCGGTCTACACGAATTGCAAATTATAAGGAAAATTTAATCACAAACTATAAAATATTACTTTTTAACACGACTTTGTACTGAGTTAGTTTTGAAAACAAAAATGATGTACTAATTAAATCAAGACTAATACAGTACGTTTTTAAATGTTAGTGATGAACGTACAAACTATTAACAGATCATTTAAGAAATTCATTTCCGTCATTTCAGCAAATAAACCTTCTAAAAAATCATTTTTTGTTTACTTTTAAAGTTTCCAAATAGTTTTTTTTTTTTTTTAATTAGACGTGAAAATAGAGAAAACTTGATGCCTTATAATTATATTCTTTTCTATATTTCTATATTTGAGCCACATATTTTAGCTATTTGAGAGAATCACGACAATTTTTTTTTAAATAAAATGAAATCAAATTGAAAATATGGAAGATGATAGTAACCAGAGTTACCCGGTAATGGCATCTCTTATTTACCATTTGAGAGTTAGGTGACTTGAAAGAGCGCACTACCGTGTTGTAATTTATCGGAGACGTGTGAGATATAAAAGTTGGCCTTTCTCAATTTCAATTTAACCTATAACTCTGGCCACACGTTTTGAATCGTATTGTCAAACCGGCTTCCATTTTCATGGGTTCAATCATTATTTGGACGTTTTTTTAATTAATAGCCTTTTATTTTCACCGTATTTTCAATTTACAGAAGGTTTTTCGAATATGTTTTAAAGGTTTATAAATCTCATACTATCAAATTACATACCACTTAAAAGGTACCATTTATAGTTTCATAATAATTAATTTTTGAATGAAAGTAATGATGACATTCTAAATAGAACATTTATTTTAGTAAAATTTTTTATGGATAATTCTGGATGATGTATTACGACGTATAACCTATTGACTGGTATGTTTTATTGTTCCATATTAATATGCGTAACTTGCAGCAATTTTTAGTAGTTATTGTCAATTCAAAAAGGCAACAGGAACTTTAATAAGAACGAGTCTAGAACAAGAACAGATCATGTGTGAGAGAAAATCAGAAGGTACTGTTTTAGCAGGTATAGTAAATTTTCCCACTATTTATTCTGTGGTAATTTCAAAGTTCATGTTGTGTTAGTATGGTGCAAGTGTACGCTGTGACCCGATGCTTAAGTTAGCAAGTTCTAGGCGAACAACCAAGTAGTTAACCACAACTTCCTATTATTTAGCAGAATTAATAGGACAAGTACTTAGTATGCATTTGAACTAGTACTAAAATGTGATGTTCGCAGATTTAACTTCTATTGGATAGTTGCCAGCTTGTAGTTTGTATCAGTTAATTATATACGAATATTCGGGAAAGAAAAGGCATAGAATTCCGATTGAATTTTATTTTCAGGCTCAGAAATATTACTTTATTTTTAAGGTTTATTTCAAACAAATTTGTTTCCAAATAAATATAAGTTCAGGATACACATTTACTTCTGGCGTTGCTAGGAAACAGTAGCTTAAGAAACAAAAACATGACTTATTTTTTTATTTATCATTGACTGAAGGAATTCGGACATTTGCCATCGGCACGTGTTGCAAGGATAGAACATATGTTGCGATTGTAACATCTTAATATATTCTTGTTTCTTTCAATAGATTAATATTATTAGCTTGTTTATTCCTCCAGGAGTATACGTAACCAGAATGCACAAAAATCCCATTTCCTACTTACTTTTTAATGGTTGATACATTTCAAACCTCATTTTGAGAAATTTCATATCGTACCTGAGGACATTTTAAAAATTAATATTTAATGGTAAATTCCCCAGATTTCAGAACTTTTTTTATTAAACCTTGGTTCCAATCTTGGCTGGTACAACTTGATGTACGTAAAATGTTCAACCATGAGGCCAATGGCGCAGTGTAGCGGGTACGGCGGTTATCGGAAGATAACTGAATCAAGCAACTTTAGAGCGTGGCTTATGCTTGGATGGGTGATCGCTGAGCGATCCTTTCCTTGCAAGCTGTCCGCCTGCCCAGCCATTCGTGGTGGCAAGGTTCGGAAGTCACCTTGAAGCCGTTTGTCCTCTGGTGAAGTCTTAGAGAGGCCTATAACTTCGCCTGGTAAAATAAGGCATCTTTGACTTTGACATTTGAGGTTCATAGTTCTTTTCAAAGCTGTGAATCTCAAGAAAACGCTTACATTTTTTAGGTTCAAAACTTGGTTTAGTCAAATAAAAATTTCATGACATTGGTGAATTAATTATCAGATTTTGATGAATATGGTCCTTCCTTAAAACTACGTATTATCGATTTACATCTTGGGAAGATTGTAGAGGCCAATTCTCGAAACTTAAGTTTTCTATACTTATAACGCGTAACTATGGCAAATCTCTTACTTCTTGTTGTCCTTTTAAAATGCCCTCTTTGTGCTGAACTAAGAAGCATCTTAAATTACCACAATGCTAGGAGTTCAAATAATTTCAAACCAGAACTAAGACGCAAGCGGTGGTGGGCGATTGTGTGAGCCATTATTCAGGCAGATGTGCGGCCAAGCGAAACATCTCCGTGTTTGCAGCTCAGTTGTGAATTTGTTTCCACGCAGATTAGCACCACTTCCGCCTTTCGAGACCACTTGGCTGCTTCCTTAATCTTCCCTTGTTGAAAGTGAACAGTTTCTTCATGTGAATCTCCATATTTACAAGTTCTGCTCGAGGAATTGTTACGACAGACAATTTCTCTTAAATTGTGGATTCGTTGTTTCTCTCTTTAATCCTTATTTCGTAAATTCTCAATTATCCAGTTACTGTGTTAACTAGTTTAACCAGTTATTGCTCTAGCTTGTTTAAATCTTTATGCAGTATACTGTGAGAATGTCACACAACTAAGAATAAACACAGCTAGGCTTGAGGATATAAATGGAAACATGCTATGTAAATGATTAAACTTTAAAGATTTTTAAGTTTTTTGTTTTGATATTTATAATTAACTAAAAAAAATTAATATAAAGTAAACTGAACCACTTACAATTATTGAGAAGGGAATTAAATATATTCACCAACAAAGAACTTCAAGAATATACAAAACATTAAAACCTTAAACCTTATCTGAAGGAAGCAGGATCTTTTTCTAGATATTATCTATTTTCGTAGCTATCATTAGTGCTAAATTAATGATAACAATTTGATCTTAACTTCTAGATCAAAGTTAAACTAAATCAAACGGGAGTTCATTCTGTTCTTTTTTAATTCTATGTCCTTTCAAGAATTAAGTATGCGTTCATGACAAAAACAATAGATTTTGAAAATATCTTTGTTACAACTCACACAATATATGACACTGTAAATGTTTAGTACTTTTTTTATATATTCTGTTTTACACCCTGGTATCAACACAAACACAGGCCTAAATGATTAAATGAGAACGTGTAGTGAACAAAGACTGGTACAAAGCACACCAAATAGAGAGCAATTAGAACAAACAGGGTACGGATGTAATTAAAACTCTTTCCACTCTGTGTTTAACTCTTGTTAACAAAATTTAGGGCTGAAATATTTCATAGTGCAAACTTTTAGTAATTTTATATCCACGGAAATGACGGAGTGTATATGACATATGCTTTTTACCATTGACGCTATTCGCTTTTCGGTTATTATTATGCTATAATTACTATTTATTACTATCTTGAGATCCCAAGATTTATCTTTAAAATAAAATAACATGGCTGTGCATAAGTCCAAAAAACTGTAAATAAAGTATTTTTCAACAAAACCTCCTGTTATAAAAAATCTAAATATTATGAAATGTATGCAATTAGATATTTTCAAAAAAAAATCCTTTTATTTCTCACATAATTTATATTATTCACATGCACTTGAATGAATTACCGGTAGCAAAATTACAGATAAGTCAACAAAAATAAATTATGGTGCTACATTACCCACATACACATACATAAATAAATTATTTTAAAAATTAAGATGCTAAACAATCATTGGTGATAAATAATGTATTAGATACTACAGTGTTGCGTGAATGGTGGCGCACAAGATGTCTCGCTCGAGTGTAAACGTGACTCGAAACTGCTGAAACTCACACTGAATTAGAAGTACTCCAACTTCGCTATAGAAGTTTTCACTTCATTATTGAGAACAAGTTGTCACTTGTAAACGCAAATTCTATTATTAGAAATTTTTATTCATACAAGCCCACTTGTTTTATATGATTTGTATATTATGTTATAAAGAAGAAAGTTTTAAAATTCTCAGTTACATACTATAAAATTTTAAAAGGGTAGCAATAAAATATTTAAATGTGATATATTTTTCATCTTAAATTTAAGAGTTTAGTTTTTTAGAATGTTTGGAACTCTTTTATAGTGCACTCTTTTGGAACTCTTTTAAATTTAGGTTTTATATGCGCAAATATTGGGACGTTTCTTTACCACTTTACTTAATTTTAAAGGAGTAAAAAAGAGGGGGAGTAAAGAATTGGAAGGAAACATTAACGCTCAGTCCGCTTTGGTCTCGACGTCATCGGCTTTAGTATTTACATAAATTTGCGTATCAATAGAGGAGACTTGTAGGCTAGGAAGATACGGTCGATTATAAAAACAAACGTTGTTGTTAGCTTGTCAAACAGATAATTGGCTTTTTGTTGGGTCGATTACTGGCCCAGCGCCATACACTCAGCCCGTCGAGTCATACAAGCGCTCCCAATTACTTTATAATAGCACAAGCTACAGTACTTGTGATCCTCATTTTCCTTACTTATTCTACTCCAGCCTCAGTCAGTTGCGATTGTGTTCCAGGCAATAAAGTAACTTTGTAAGATGAGAGTAGATGACTCCTATTAAATATTTTCTATCGATCAACGTCATATTGTAGTTCACCGAACTTTGGCATAGTCGAGATTAAGTTTTTAACTCAGTAAAATGTGTATTGGGAATATTTTCTTACCCATCGTGAGAGAAGGACAGAAATATTAAATTTTTATTTCAAACATAAAGTGTGAAGGAAGATAATAAATTGACAACGATGATTTTGATTGAATTACTAATTAGTAAAAAGCAAAATTTACGCGATTAGTGAGTTAAAACACACAATAACAAAACACTTACATTGTTCGGACAATTTATCAGCATCAGATGTTTTAAATGTCGACTAGGACAAAATAAAATGTTTGTATATTCTATAAACAACAAGAGAAATTGTATGTCTTCTTAACAATAGCTATTTGTTAATTTACAAAAAGGGTTTTTTATTTGTACTATATGTTAGTAAATATTTTATATGTGTTTTCTATCTTACGATAAGTGGAAGTACGTATAAAATTTCTCCATAAGGATTAAAAAATATTTATTAAAACCCTTAAAAGGCTGTAACAATTTCTTTTACTTCCTAGGTAATAAACAATGTTTGTTATATGGTATTACTTTTTACAAGCATCAACATTCGGTTCACCTCTTTTTAGTAGTATTATTTCATCGTATACACAAATCTTACAAAATGCAATTTTACTTCCCAACATAGATTAAGTAAGAAGATTGTTACCAAGTTCTTAGATTACTTAATATAAAGTTAGTTTTAAAGTTGAACTCGTTTTATGACAGTTACGGATTTGTTCATTTGTATTTGGAGGTATGACTTCAAATATTGTACGTACAGTGTAAGTATTGCCAGTATCATTAGTACTCGCATTTTTTAACAAAATATATTACTATATTATTAAACAATATCAGATGTACATTGTAATCAAAATAATTTCCTACAGCAAAGAAATGTTTCTTATATAAATAACTTACATTTAATGGTAAGGTATTGTTCTATTCGTAAAAATTACTCCCTAATGACGAAGGGGTGGAGTGGGGGGTAAGAGTTATCACAAATAAATAAAACTCCTCAGTTGGTCATATAAACATTTCCCAAAGTAAATCACTTCATGTCTATTTATCAAAAAGTAAATAGGGGGAAGGGGACTTTTAAGTCACCCATCATTGGAAAAACAATTCGCAAATTGTTGCTCAAAAAAGTGTAGGCCTATACAATTTATTCTTACATTTTGCAATATATTTTTATTTTTCACAAATTTTGTATGATGTGAAATGAAATAATTATTTACATTTAATTACTATCCTCTGTAATAACGCTTAGTGTAAGTCATTTTCAAATACTTTTACTAGGAATTTCTATAGCTCCTTTATAATTTATAATAACGTCTGTCTCGTCTCAAACTATGGCTCATGGTAAATTACTCAATTTCTTACAACACAAAAATAAATTAACAGAATTACAAAGAATAAATGAAACAGGTTATTTTAGTTTTAAAGTCGGCTGGGTGTGTATTATTTTATATACTCTATATAAGAAATTAACCACTGAATGTTCTTGACTTTTGCGTCAGTATTATATTTTGTTTTAAAAACTAAACTCTATTCTACTCCATTTCGATCAATGGAATCCATAAGCAATGACAAAATCAAATGGGAAATTTTACAGTGCGATACTCCACAAAACTACTGTTTCACAGACATGTTAGTCCAGTACAAAAGTAGTTAAATACTAGATGAACTGGTTTATATACAATAAATTATAGCGTAATGTCACACTCACGCGTAACGTAGCCACATACGGCACATTTATAACCCACAGTAACCTCAGGAGAGGCATGTACGCTGTTCTGTGCAACGTGCTATTGCCATAATGAATGTTTCATTCATATTTAGAATATTGAATGAACTTATGCTACTGCATATGCATATTTTATATAATTTTACCTCAAATTTGAAATTCACGTATAGTAAAAATTAAGGCAGTTTTAGGTACATGCATGAATGAAATGTTTATTACATCCTTTCTTTACGCCATAAATTAAAATTAGACTAGAAATTCCATAGACATATATTTTAAGTTCCGCCTTTTATGGTCAGGATACATTCCACCAATCAACTGATATCAGAATTAAATTGGTTATTCATTATGTTAGTATGCCATTGTTTTATTAGGACCATTAAGTATTTTTGTTTCGTTTTCGTTGATACAACGACTAAACATTAATGGCCACAATGCAATTAATTAAAATTTTCAGACTCGCAGAGGACATTTATCTTCAATAAAAATACATTACACAAATCATAACAAGGATTTAACTGTTTGTTTGAAGTTTGTTTTTGACGATGGAAGGATTGTGAAGGAAACAGGAATTTTTCGGACATTTGCCATCGTTCAGTGAAACAAAAAATCAGTAACACTACGTTTCGAGATCTACAGCCCGATCTATTCTTCAGGTAAATAACTAACCTAACACATAATTACAAACTAGGTTAAAATAAACAAATCGTACCAGAGCGTTGTGACACGCGTAAGACAGAAATCACAACCACCGTGTTGTGTGCCAACTTCACTAACTCTAAAACATGCACTTAATAAAAAACTAAACACAACACTAATCATTAAAACTAAACTACATAATACACAGGTCAACATAGGTCTGCATTCCTCTACCAACCACCTACGACTGACTCGCGATTTAATTGTGTTAAGAATGCTTAGATGCTGTGCGAACCAGAAAACTTAAATGATAGTCACGTCACTCGTTGAGATAGTTAGTCTAAGAAAATAGACTTAAGCTTAGAATATTTCACAGAGTTATATTAATCATTTTTATGCTTATTATAAACGAGTTTTTATTAGTAGTCCAGGAGAAATAGCAGTTAAAAATGGTCAAATAAATAAATGTTTTCTTACAGCAAACTAATGGCACAATTTAGTCAAATACATCATAAATAAATAAAAAAACCTTCCGAACCAAAATCGTCTATTAGGGGGTATAGCTGGGGTGGTTTTTAGGGGTGAAAATGGTTTTTTTGCAATTTGTGAGTAAACAATGCATCCTATTGAAAACAGTCAAATGTAAAAGTTGTTGGAAATAAAAACTCTACAAATTATGTAGTAATCATTTTTGCCCTAACCTCAAAAATTTCCCAAAAAATTCAATAAACCGTTTTTTTTTGTTTTTAATTTTTTTCTTTTAATCAGGTTATACGACTGGACTATAGAGGCCTTGACGTTTCTTCATTTTTTTATGCTTAGTTTGATAGTAATAATAATTATTAGTCATATAAAACTCAAATAAATAAATGTCTTTTGACTTTGATATTAGTTGCCCACACAAGAGTTGATTGGTCGAGAGGGGTCACGTGATCCAAGATGACGGCTGCTTATGAGTAGAGGAAATTCCCTCGGGTGCGGGAGATTGCCCCTCACTCGCTCTTATCCTATATATATATATATATATAAGTTTCTCATATGACAATAAGATATTGGAAAGTATCACTGATTAACCTTTCCAATTTACTCTGTTTACTAATTTTGTTATAATGAGTTTTTTTCTCCGCTAACAAAGGTAACTCATAAAACCAATACTAACGTGATAGACAGACGTTGGTACTCCCAATGAACATAATATTATCCATTCTCAAAGCAAAGAAAGGTATTATAGGTTCCACACCGAATTTCAGCCCACTAGGTCGACTCATTCCACAGTTATCGTGCGTACAGGTTGACAGAAACCAGATTTCGTTCAGCGGTCTGGTTGGATACGCTTCGCAAAACTCTTAGTCAATAAACCTATCACATTTTGATTACTTTTATTCTTATTAAAATAGAATATGAGCAACCGTGTATTTCATCTTTTGGTTAAAATTTATCTCTTAATGCTTAAATATTATATTTGAAATTTTTCTATTATTCAAAACCCTCTTCCACGTTTGCATCGACTGGGCAACCAGCTGTGTCGCCAGTTCGACTTCTTTGATGACAGCCAATCTGTGATCAGAGGAGTCTTCCAGAGTCGGGTTCCCCGGTGAATGTTTGTTTTCCGGAATGGAGTTCTCCTATATAAATAAATATATTATATCTCGAGCTTACTTATTGTTTTTATGTTTATGTATGTTATCGTTGTTTCTTGTCATTGTTATGTTAGCTATTGCTATTATTGTTAAACTGTTATTGTTATTATTTATACTGCTTTCCTCGTGTTACCTCTATTTATTGAATTGTTATTTAGTTTGTTAGTTTGCCTATTGAACTAGCTTATTGTTGGTTGACCAAAACAAAACAAAAAAAAAAATGATTGGTTATTGAATTGTTGTTTTAGTTATTAAGTTTGTTTATTGATTTAGCTTGTTGTTGGTTGACGTGCTTGCAATATTTTATTGTTTTTTTATTTATTGATACCTTTGTATTGTTTTTCTACAATTTGTATTGTCATCTTGATATCCCTATCTGTAAAATGGTGTATTTACCGTTGATAAATAAATAAATAAATTTGTAATTCATGTTAACTTGTGCATTTCACCAGTGGTGTTAAACATGGATATTTACTTTGTTAACATTGAACGGTATGACTTGAACTACCAAAGTGACAACAGTTTAGCTGAAGGCTACTCCAATCAGGCATGATATGTACAGAGGCCACGGCTACTCCCCCCGTAGTAGTAAAGTTACGAAACATCTGAACTTTACTTGGTAGGACGCCAGGTTGTCTCTGCATCCTATCTGCTTACAGTCGTTACGTTCTACATTTTATCTGTTTTTGGTTCCTCCATTTCGCGTCCTTCGGTTCTTTGAACTTCTAGTTTTGTATCATTTACTCAAGCAATGGTTTAAAGCCATTCCATGTTTATATTCCGTAACTGGAACGCTAAACAAATTTATTATATTATTCTATTATGAATTAATCTACGATCTTCAGGATTAAGGTATTTATTTGTACTTAGATTTAACTTATAAGACAATAAATTTGATGGCTTCAAATCTTATAGTTATTATTCTTTTAATGTGTATTTATGATTTTCTACATCCAATCATTTATGTATATTATTTCTTTTACCAGCGAGTTATATACCGTTAATTTAAAATATTAATTTACCAGAATTACGTCGGCTGCAAGAGTACTAATTCATTTATTTCGCAATAGTTTTAGTACAATTATAACATTATGTTTCGAAATCGAAATAAATAAAATCTTCAAATTCTATTCTTTGTCATCGTCATTTTATGAACTCGCAATAACACCCTCTGCATACCTTTTTGGGATAATAACATAGAATTCCGAATCCAATGTTAAACATTTTAAATGTTGACATTGGGAACATTCACCACTTTTTATTAAAGTGCCTATTTTTTACAGTTTTAAATAGTGCACAATGTATATTCCATCTTCAACGAAGTACGTGTTTACCAAAAACATCGCCATGTTTACTCGTGTAACGAATTAAAAATAAAATGAATATTTTTTTGCGCATAAAAACGTTTAATTCAATAACAGACTGGAAAATTAAGGTCAATCTTGTTGACATTCAGTATATTAATATAATTAAGTTTTCAATTGAAACACATTTCAAATCATTCATAATCGTATTTAAAATAACTACACTGGGAATGCCGATGGCCGAGTGGTCTAAGACGCTGGACTTTGAGTCTGAGTTAGAGATAGCGCAGGTTCGAATCCTGTTGGTGACCGTTGCACTTTGTATCAGTGCCATCGACCTTGTACTGTATCGACTCTCCCCCTTATTCTGTTTGAAAAGATCCTCGCACAGGCCAGTGGCCCATGAGGACGGGCAGAATAAGGCAAAAAGGAGATCGGCTTCTTTCTTATTAAAAAAAAATAAATAAAAATAAAAAACTTAAAAAGTTTAAAAACGTTTTTTTTTAGATCGGTGGAATATTTAGATCGACCCAGGAAGTCTCCAGGGAATGAGTGTCATCCTGGTCTATAGAACCTTCTGAAGGTTCCACAATCACGAGACATTACATGAAGTCACGGGTGACGGGACAGGTTATGCTCCGTGCCAAATCGTTACTCACACGTCGACAGGTGCTGACCGCGCTGTAACTTGAATACATTGAGATCTCCACAAAACATTCTTTCTGCTCCACGTGCACAGATAGTTGCTTAGGAATGCTTATGTGCGATAATTTGTGCGATTATTTTTAGATCTCTTTATTGCTTGTAATCACTTTATTTAATGCTTCTTACTGTTAATACTTATTTTATTTCTATCTTTTTTAATATATTAATTATTTTGTCCTTAATCGCTGTTATATGTATTGTATTCATATCTATTTCTGCTTGCTTGCACTGTTCATTAGTACCAAATTGTTCATTTGTTATTTATTTATATTTCATTGTTCATAAATTATTTATCATTGTTATCTATTATAATGGTTAAAAGTTGTTTTTTTTTTTTGTCTCTCTTTCGTTTGTTGATATTCTAGGTTTTGTTTCTTTCTTCATAGTTGATCATTGTTAGCTCTTTCATGTTTTATTGCCTTGTTGTCTGTTAGTCATCGTGTTATTTTTCATAGTTTATTATTGTTACCTCTTATTGTTTGCTAATTCATTTGGTCTTTTGCATTTTACATGTATTAATTCATCTTAGTCAGGTTGTTTTGTATCTATTATCATACTACTCTGTTAATATTACTGTATTGTGTTGCAGCTTATCTATATTAGCCTTTGTAACTTTTTAATATATTTTGTCAAAATGGGTTGTCCGTAAATAAATAATTATTAAGTATTAGCTTTGGTAATCAATGAAAATATATAGAGTATAAATTAATTGCCAAACTCAAAATTATATAATGTTCACAATTTTTACTATTTCTTCTCAGTAATATACAAACAAGTAGTTAAAGTAAACAAAAACAGAGACGTTTCGTGGTATTCTAATTAAAAAGAATTTATTTGCAAATCTGTTTTTTATTTTAATCAGTTTAAATTTTAGTATATTGTATTTCCAAAACATTTTCTCAATTCACCGTCCAAAATATTTGGAAAAGCCCTCACTTTGTGGCCCTATTACGTGATTGAAATTAGGACTCTGCACTATCTTATATTTGTTTAAAATGTTGAATTGAAATTGTATTAAAATACAATACATAGTCTCCATATTAAATTACAATTATTGCCAAGATCGCCAGGTAACTACCGTTTATAAATAAAGTAGTATATTAAGTTTATTTTCAGTTTCAAATATTTTAACACAATCATAATATTTGATTGTTACAAAATTTAAAATAAATTACTTCTACAAAAAACTTATTAGTGAAAGATTTATTAAAACTTTACCACTTTAGTCCATATCTAAATGTTAAACCACTAAATACATAAATCACATTTGTGTGACATAAATTTTTACAAAAAAATTAATTTTAGTTATGTTTAACGATTCGATTTAAAGCATTTCAGGAATCCATAGTTTTCGTGACTAAGAAGAGTATTTCAGAAAAATGTAATAGCTTAGTAATGGTAAAGGACAATGTGCATTTAAAACGTGCAAATAGAGTCAGTTTCTACAATATTTTACCAATATTCGACTGCATAGCGTCCTCCCAGTGCATAGAACTGTCGCACTATCCACTGGGTGGTATTTCAAATCTAGAATTACGTACTTCTGGTAATAAATTATTGTAAATTTACTGCTGCGACTCGTATTTCTTAGAGAGAACGAGTCTACATTCTTCTGTGCATAATATTAAGGTCTGCAAAACGTCTTAGATGACAGATTGCATTATTATTGATTTTATTAATATAAAATTTAAATATAAACGATACGAAGCCTCTTTTATATTTTCCCGTTAAAATGTGTTTGTTTATTACAGACAAGTAGGATTGTTTTTTAATGAAGTATAACTGTAGGGTTAAATACTATTAAATAAATTAATTATATTTTAATCCAACAATTTCACTGATAAATCTATTTTACTTATGTTTCATCGGATATGTTGGTATCTCGTAGGCAACTGGTAAAAAGGTAGTTTTTCGTAAAATCGTGTGAATTTTACCTAAGAAATCTATTGCTCTTTGGCGACGACAATTTAGGAGGCGGTCGCAATGGGAAGGTACCAAAATAGATAAATATTTCAAACAATTGTTTGTCTCAGATCATATTTTCTTACGCACTTAAAACTGAAAGACGTACGATAGTCAGCGTCATACTACGAGACAAAAAGTATATCATCACTTTTCAGGTCTTGGGCAGATTGGCATAGCTAAATCTGAACTAATTATAATTTTCGCACCCTCCCATTCTGAACCCCACCTATAACGGGCAATGATCGATTTCTTGTTAAGGATAAATCACACTACAGCAATGTCATAAAAAACTAGGTTATTTACGAATACAATATAAATTAGCTCTCGGATTCTGAACATTTAAGGGGAAATAAGTAACTATTTCTTTAACACAGGTAGTTGGAATGTAAATGTAATAATGCTTGAAACGCAATAAACTTTAATTGTTCAGTAACTTTCAACAATACAAATTTAAGCTCATAAAAGCTACACGTTACAAACATATCGATTTCGTTTACTTGTATAAAAGCCTGGTTTGATAAACAACATTTATTACAATATCTCAGTACCATCAGATAGCTTAGTATCAATTAAGTACTAGATTACCATGATTTACGATAGTTTTAAAAACTTTCTTACTAAACTGATGCTAGAACTAACAAAGCCGGTCACATTAAATACTTGGTTGTCGAGCCATTTTATAGTTTGTACTGCTTCACAAAAGTACTCCTCTCAGGCAAAATGGATTCCAAAGTACTAAAATAAAGACTGTTCAATCATAGCCACATTGTGTTTTGCAATATATGTCTTACATTTGCAATATCAACGCAACAAGTTCATTACATTCAAAACCAATATTAATTATTGAAAATCAAAACACGAATTTAATTTTAATTGTTATAAGTAATACATAATTACTAGTTCACTAACAAATATAGCACAAAACAGACTATGCCTTGTATTAAACTTAATTCCTTCTAAAACAAGTGCGCGTCTAAAATTTTACGCAGCGTGGAGGTTATTGCAAAGTATAGTACTGTTTACGGATAGAGAGCTAATTAAGCTCTTGGTGGAACACGTTTATGTAAGTACAAGGCCTCATTATCTGTCAGAATATTACAAATCGTGCAGTATTGCACAGCAGAGTCGGCAGCGACTCTGGTCGATTTATCACTAGAATCTTATCACGACAATATTCTTGGAACCTCGTATCCAATAATTTGTAAGATCACTGCGATATATTAAACTGGAGGATCTGCTTTAGCAATACTGAACCGTCTGAATGAAAAGTTATGTTTGCATAGATTTCTGCTCCAGCCCGATCAAAGTCAAAGGAAAGTTAATTTCACATATTTACACTTCAGTTTTGCAGGTTAAACGAAGTGAAGACCAACACTCGACATGCAGCAGTAAAGTTGAATGTTTGTCTGCGAACCTGTAAACATTACAGAATCCGTATTTCAATGTTCAATTTCCCTACATTTGGCTCAAACCCTCCTCGTGTAAATAAAACACTATTTGTTATTGAGCCCAAGTACCAGAGTCCTAAGAGAAATACTATTTATCACTTAGTGACGCTATACGAATGCAATGGACGCATGACTAGAGTGAAGAAGGTTCAGGTAGAACAGGTCAGTCTTCAAAAGAAGTGTCGGTAGTCAATAGGTGTTGGCGTGGACTCATGCTCCACCCTTGTGAAAACATGACGTCACCAACTCTTGTCAAAATTGTGGTTTTTTGTTATTGTTATTAATTAAGACGTGTATTGATTTTATTACATCTTTTACAATACCTCTATTACATTTTGATTTATTTAGGCTAGATAAAAAAGTTACTTAAAAACAGATCACATTGTATTTCATAGCTTTAATGAAAAGAACTCGGAAATCATTAGTAGATCAGAAATTCTAATGGATTTTAAGCATTTATCTCGTAATAATATATAAAATTAAATCTATATACAGGTTAACAAAACTGTGGCCTGAAATTACATTTTTAAGGAGAGGCCGATTCCCTTTTGAGCCTTATTCTGCCCGTCAGGCTTCGCATGAGTCACTGGCCTTTGCGGGGAAAACCTTATCAAATAGAATAAATAGGAGAGTTGATACCGTACAAGGTCGATGGTACTGATAAAAATTGCAACGGTCACGGACAGGATTTGAACCCGCGCTATGTCTAACTCAGACCCAATGTCCAACGTCTTAGACCACTCGGCCGTCGGTACTCCCACACCACGTCGGTATCAAAAATCCACGTGGGTATTGGTTTTAATTGCATACACGAATTGCGCTTAAGGTTATAAGGACCAACTAAACGAATGTTGTGTGAGAAATATAGGAAATTTTCTCTAAAACGATTCTTTGTGATTCGATGCTTGTCAAGCATAAGCTTGACAAGCATCGATCAAGATCTTGCTAGACACTTACATGTCTGTTCTGGACCGTTGATTCAAATTATTTACATTTTAATGTAACGTTATGATCTGTTTTACGTTTCTATAATTCAGCTATCCTGAATTAAAAGGAACCTAAGGTGGGCTGGATAATATGTTCTTAAGTTCCTAAAGTTAAAATCATAAGGTTGAGATCTGGGGATGTAGGAAGCCAGTTCTTGAATGTACCACCATTGAGACATAAACGGTAATTTGTTTAGTAGGCGATCTCATATCTCTACAGTCTTATATTCCTTTAATTAATATATATCGAGTTTTGAGATAATGAAGTTATGTACCAGTTTGGAATCTATAATTACAATACATCGGTTTGCCCAGAGATGTAAATCTATCTAGAAATGCTTGTTTTAAAAATGTTAGGATTTAATTTGAATTGGTGTAGCCGAGTAATGTCAAAGTTGCGAGGTCTTTGTTCTTCTTTTTGGGACAAAAGAATCATTCGTTACGGGATTGACAAAGCGTACAGACTTACTTAGTTAATTCATTCTGTGACTTTAATCTTGGCCATCCTTGAACTAACCATCACGAAAACATTCTTTCAATTCAATTAACTGTGGGTAATCTTTTATTGTATCTCTAATGAATAGCAGAACCTATTTTTTTTTAATTTCGGACTCAAGTGGAATTATTATCAAAATATGTATTGCCTCGTAAAATTGAATAGGTCAATAATTAAAATATAACTAATACATTTTATAACTAACATAACTTGATTTTCTAAATACTGCATGCAACTGAGTTAATCATCTTCGTGCACATTTAAAAGTTGCGAGAACTTTAGAATGCAATACAATTTAGTTCACCAAATAAAGTACGAAGACTATCAACATATTCCTAAACGTTATTAATGCGAATTTTTGTTATATGGATTATGGATCTTATTGTTATTATACGGATGTTATATTATTATTGTATGGATTTTATTTGTAAATAAATGTTTTAGTTAATGTTTTGGCATTTAAAATAGTAAAAATATTTATCGGAAACCAAATCTGTAAATATTAATTTACTTTGGAAGTGGTCATATTTTTATTATTAAAATCTGTTGGAGCAATTCACTTGTCCAGTAGGTTGTTTATCAGAGAACTCATAACTCTGTCCGGATATAACGTTGTATCGCGTCATTTGGCTCTCGTTCTTGGTTTTATTTCACTCGCTGTTATTAATCAAACTGAAGTAAAAGTGTTGCTTAGCAACGCTGCTAAAAGTTGCTTGGGTAAAACTCATGAAAACACTATACCGCCCTACTTCAGTGGGCTGAGTATGATTGTCACGTTTTTAGTTTTGCAAAAGCACTGTTTAATCGTGTGTTCGTCGAAGTTAAGGACAGATCGAATATAAGTAAAGAAGTGTGTTTGAAATTTTCTTACGAATTATTTATTATCTTATGAGTTAGTTATTAATATATGTTTCATATAATAGATATTAATATATAAAGATGAGATAATAAAAATATTCTTTTATGGACCGCGTCGATGAGCTGTGCAGATTTACTGATCGCTAAGTTCACTTTCATAGGGAATTAATAAAATGTAAAACAAAATATCCCAGATAAATTGATTTTTTATTACTATAATATTTAATCCATAATAACTTAAGTGCATTATACCTCCACATATAACTAAACCATAAAGTATGTATTACATGAAACAAGATCATCATAGAACTCATTCCTGCCTATGTAGAAATACATGCAAAATGTGCACTCTACAGATGAAATGTCTCTCGATATTTATTGAGGGTTCTTAAGCTTCACGTGATACTATATCACGTGTTAAAATTACATAAGATTTCTCAGACTCTTTATAAATGTGAATCCTCGGTCTTTATTGTTGCCATCATAGTTTTTCCTTAGGAAGAAGATTGGAAATCACATTGCACGTTGTCCTAAAAGGACCTATACGCTGCTTCCGCAGTCACAGGATATTAAGTTTGGGTAAGTTTGAGAGTAGAAGCTACCTTTGTTCCGCCCTATTTCAGTCCAAGTGAGCATCGGAATCCATACACCCTCGTGTTTAGGCTCTAAGAGGCTAATCCAAGGCTAAACCCTTAGGCTAACCCAGTCAAAAAGCCGTTCTTCGTAGTAATCTAGACCTATTTCTAAACCTTTTTTTACCCCAAAATCTCAATATTTGCACCTAGTGGTGTACTGCTCTGATGCATTGGATTGCTGTATCTAATAGAAGTTCTACTAGCAATTATAAACTAGTAAAAAGTGAACCCTTCCGGTGAATATGTCATCATAGTAATCCTAAAGACCAATGTAAAAATATTCGCTAACGAAGTAATCTAACGTATTGTTGCGCATACAGCAATGAAACATGTTAATGTTCTAGTTGAAAAATGAAATTTTTCCAGTCTTTTCGAATGATAGGCTTCGCTGACGCTCAGCCAACAACATAGTCAAAGAACTGACATACTGTGGGATCTGAGTTCTGAAAGCCATATACCACCAGGCTGGCATGTGGTGTGACCTGGTGTATTGGTGAGCTATACCGTTAGCAACCAACAAACAACAAAGGCCTGGGGCAGAGTCCAGCTCTCGTGTTTACAAACACAAGATTCGACTTACAAAAACAAACTTAGCTGTGCTTGGCTGCATGACTTTAATTACTCTGGTATTTTACCTCGCAACCTAGTTGCTATAATAAGACTGGCAGACAATTCTAACCATGGGTACTTGGAATACCGAAAGGGAATATGAATCAGTCTGTCAATGAGGTACGCAATAGATTACTGTTGCATTGTTAAGTTTCAATATGATATATAATATTAATAACGATATGAATCTGTTATGGTTCCAAAACCGAAAGCTAAATTGCATTTTTTTAAGTACATAACCTAGTTTATTGTGAAATCAATGAAGAAATTTTCGCTGAAAAATCTACTGACCGTAGTTTTGGTGGGGGTTGAGATGGAAGGTTAACAAAAGGATTTAAAATATCCAACAATTCAATTTAGCATATTATACTTTTAGCTTCAAATACTGAAATCAAACACAAGGATATATGAGTAATTGCACAGAATATTCATTTCTTTCTTTATCATATGAGCTCTTTATTATATTGGGCTAGTCTGTACAGACTAGCCCAATATAGCCGTATGGATATGAATATATTGAGTACTCGCACAGAATATTCATTTCCCTCTTTATTAACTGAGCTGACATAGTTTAACCCGTAATATCTCAATATATCCATATGGACATAAGGATATATTGAGTACTTTCACTGAATATTCATTTCTCTCTTTATTATATGAGCTGATACAGGTTAACCCGAAGTAGCCCAATTTAGCCATATGGACACAGGTATATATTGAGTATTCGCACAGAGCGTTCATTATCTGATCTGATACAGGTTAAATTAGTTGTATATTAATTTTTTAAGCCATCATCCGTTATTTAGCGACTGTTGGCTGGCGTCGGTGTAAACATTGTTTATGTGCTGACGTTGGTAAAATGTGTTTAAAGCTGACAGCATCAGTGAACAGTACTGTGTAGCGTTGCAAACAAAGAAGAAACGATTGTCGGAGCTGCCAAATCTTCGCTAACTGCTCACTTGCACCGCGATTGCATTCTCTATGCAGTTAAACCGACCGAGTCAAAAGCTCCATTGAACTCTTATTACACCACAAGTAAGATAATACGAGTTTACCCGTCTACTGTCGCTTAATGGGTTGTTAAAACTTGGTTAATCTTGTTGGTGGCAGGTTAGGTTAGCAGAGCCCTCTTATTCAGTGCTCACTTCATATCGTGTTATTGATGATGACACTAATTTATACGTATATTAACAGCCACACTTCTTTGTACTCATGGGACAAATTAGTTAAATTAATTCACGTACCCAATTTTCTTTCAATCCCGTAATGATTTGTTGGGTTGTGCGTCTGTTAAGATGTGTTTTTTTCACCCTTAGTCTTTCCCCGCAAACACTTTTATGGGATTCTTTTCATCCTTATTTACGAAATGTAAATCTTTACGCAATGTTTTCAAAGGTATTTTTAAAGACACGAACTTTGAAGTTACCTCACTAATACCTATCCTTTTCTAAGTTCATCTTACTAGTCTTTTAGGTCTAGGTTAATCTTTTTCATTGTATACACGCTATGAAAACGAACATGTTTTCACGCATTGTATTCGTTTCTAAAGTATGATTATCAAGTTGAGGTATGGTATAACGTTCTGAGAAAGTTTCAAAATGGAAGAAAACTGAATGCAATATTTGGAATTCTCATTGTGAAGAAAAAATATGTTTGGTTTGAAACATAATAAAGGCAATTTCCAAAGTGAAAAGGGGGAAGTACCTCAGTGAAGTATCTTTGACTAAAAATTAACGTAGGGATGTGTAAATGTAAATAAATAAGAAATTAAAACATATGACAAGTGTCCACTAGTGTTCATAGAGCTTATATGGTTATGAGGCAAGAGAATTATTCACAAAAGTACTAAATTTTAATTAATTAGAACAAGAGAAATGTAAGTTATTATTAAAGCATTATTGGTTGAACGTTAGCGAAGCCTGCCATTCGAGTGGCTGAAAACGTAATTTATGACTATGTCCTGTCCGCACCACATCTCGAGAATGAAATGCTATACATTATTAATTTTGCATGCAACTTCTCTGGATGTTGTTACATGACATGTAGTGTGGTGTTCTTATCCTTGTTAAATTAGTAATGGATAAAGTTTCACTGTGCAAAAACATGGCATGCGACGTTGATAATACAAAGAAAATTTATAAGCAGTAAAAGCATTTCTTAGCGCGTTGTAATATTCCCTTTGAGTGCCAAGTATTTTTTTAGTGGGTATACTGAAAAGTGCCAGGTATTTTTCTAGTGGGTGTACCTAAAAAGTGCCAGCCCTTTTTCAGGCATTTTGCAAGGTTTTAATAAAAAATTCACAGTTCGATTATTTAATAAGCTATCAACATGATTTTTTTTTATTTTTCTCTGAAAACTCTTTTTAATTAACATAAAATAACAAAGTTACCATAACACTAAATTTAGAAATACCAAAAATGGGACTTACCTAAAAAAATTCAAAAATATTTTTTAATTTCATTTTTCAACCAAATTATTATGACCGAAAAATTAATATCCTTTTCTTAGTCCATATCACTGGAAAGTGTATGCAATTGTCTGTAAATCTTGAAAACTTTATATTATTATCTTAAATAATGAGTAAGTTTATACAACTTTTAAGAAACTATTGTCACATTGATTTCTGGTATCTATGGCAACCAAAAATGTTTATATGTGAGTTTCATAATTTAAAGTTTGATCGCAAGTGTACTATAACAATTTATTTTGAAGAGAACGATTCTTCACAAACATGTCAATATGATATTATTTAAAAATATTAAAGGTTACAATTTTTAGTGACTTTTTCCCGAACGTCCGGTAAAATCGGACGTCGGCACTTTTCGGCCAACTTTTGTCGTCCGGTAAAATCGGACGTTGGCACTCAAAGGGTTAAAGTAATGTTCTGACATCAAACGTAGTTAGAATTGAAACATACATCTCCTCTTCCAACTATACTGTATCCTCTACCCAATGATTTTCCAAATGGGTAATATGAAAATTAACAAAGAAGACTGCAGAATGCCTTATCATCATCATGTATGTTTAAGTCAAAAGTTTTTAAGAAAAAGCAACAAGTTTTAACTTTTTCATTTTTTATAATTTTTTTTATAAATTATTGAGATAACAAACTCGGTATGTTTACTTAAATATTTTTCAATGTAGTCCAGATTTATTTCAATGTGATGATGATTCGTAAATTCGTCTATCTATTAGGTTTCTTTTTTACTTTGAAACCAAGTTAGATAGTATAACTTAACCTTATAAAAAATCAATAATAATTCAAACGCCCCAAAGTCCTAGTTTTAAAGTTAGAGTTCCCCAAGTTTTGTTACGGTTTACTGAGGGTTCTCCTGATATTTACAAAACGGTTCAACCCCAGGACGTTGGTCCCCAGGTTAAGTTTTTAAGACTATTTCTTAGCTCTAATTTTGTCTGATAAAATAACACATCTATACTTTACTTTACTTTTACTTTTTAGCCAAGGCAAATGTTTCTGAAAAGGCACTTTAAAGTTCCTCAGTCATATGGACAAACAAAATAGGGTACAGAATAACAGTGACTGTACTGTTTGCGTAGGAGTGTCCGTTTGTCATTATTGTAGTGCTAGTAAGAGTTTAAAAAGTAAAAAGTCATCTGTTTTAGTAATGACGTAATAGATGGTTGTTTTGAGATATCAACAACAGATCGCTACATATCACGATGAGCGGCTCCCAATATCGGCTAGACTAATGTAATTGGCCGCCAATCCGCGTGTGGGGCGCTCTGCCAATAATCGATCCGATAATAGACCAATTATCTGTTTGACAAGTCCACAACAATGTTTATTTTGCTAATGGACTTGCCGAAATCGGCTGTACTCATATACAAAACAGCTTGTAGTCTCAGAGATCCCGCCTTGGCTACGATATATACATTCCGGTTATTTTAAACTTGGTTGCTTTATAAACTATAAAACCGTTTTCTAAAAGCGGTTACTTTGACTTTAAAAGAGAATAGACCCTATTAGTATCGTGCTGCAGGCATTTTGTGCCGTCAATGCTCTGCAATTTTTTGATATCACTACCATGCTGAATTTGTTGTTTACCGTTGTAATCCATTTAACATTTTTAGTCAATTTTAATGTTTTAAGGTTTTTAGTTTGATAAGTTAAATTTAAAAACACGAGTTACTCAATATAGCGTGTTTAATATTTTTCTGTGATATATTTATGTATAAACACAAATATACATAAATAATATATATATATATATATATATATATATATATATGCATATATATATACAGGGTGTATATTATGTCTGGAAACACCCAAATATATCCTTTAATAACTTAAATATAAATTTGAAACCTCTTACAATCGTGATAGAGATTGGGCGTCTACTTTTTGGAACAATGTTTTGTTATGTCACACCAACGGGGGACGTCCTGCCGAGGTATCGTAAATATTCTTAATGGAAGCCTATACCTTGTGATACATAATTTTAAAAGTAATAGCTTACTGAATTGAATGCCACAAACCGCATCTCAAGGGAATTATTCTACCAGAAAATAGAGCATTTTTAGTATAGAAAATTTACTGATGTTCAACAATGTAATTTTAACATGGTTCTTGCCACAAAATGTGTTTACACTAATTTTTTTTTAGCATTTTTTTTAAAAATGTTCAATTAAATAAAACAAAAATTTCATTTTAAGCTGGTTCTATTAGCACAAATTTGCCAGTTTTTATTACAGTACAATTATGGAAATACTTATGTTATTGATTTCTTATTACAAATAAAAAATAATGTATGCTGTTAGAAAAGTCTTACAACAAACGTTTTACCTGCATTTGGTGTCAAAGCAATTGTTCGAACTGGTGTTCCTTCTACGGTTTGACAATGAGCCAATCTTGTGTAAAATGATTCGACAGAGTTGCCTAACATTTCTTCAGTTATCAAAGCAATCTCCTCTATAATCCTGTTTCTTAGGTCTTCCAAATTATGAGGCTTTCTTCTATAAACATTGGATTTTAAATTACCCCATAGGAAATAATCGATTGGTGACAAATCCGGAGATCTTGGAGGCCATTCGATTTCTCCTCTTCGGCCCAATCCATTTATGAGGAAACCTTAAATCCAAATACTCTCTTACCTGTCTCCAATAATGGGGTGGAGCACCATCCTGCTGAAACCATACATTATCAAAGTATTCTCCTGATGCAATTTGAATAGCTGGGATTATTTCATTTTGGAGCATATTGTAGTAAAGTTCGGCATTTAAATTTCCATTGATGAAAAAAGGGTCCAACAATTTTGTTACCTAAAATTCCACACCATACGTTCAGTTTTTTGTGGTTGCTGTGAATGGGACTCAGTAATCCAATGTGGGTTTTCACTAGCCCAGTAACGGCAATTGTGCCTGTGAACATTGCCATTTAGGAAAAAAGTTGCCTCATCAGAAAATAGTATGTTGGTCAGAAAATCTCTATTGTCATCACATTTGCGCATCACAAGTTTCACAAAACTCAACTCTTCTGTCGTAATCATCCTCACTTAACTGTTGGACTAAAATGAACTTTAAATGGTTTGTATTTATTAATTTTCAAAATCTTACTCACAGACATAGGGTGCATATCATGTTGCTGTGCAGCTTTTCTGAGCGATGTATGTGGGTCTTCAATAAATGTTTGCAAAACATCTAGTGCATGTTCTTCATCTGTTGCAGATTGTATCCTACCCGACTTTGGCCGATTACGTACACTCCCTGTCATTTCAAAACGCTCAATATTGTTGAAACACTTATGGGATTCCTTTCTGGGAAAGTGTCATTAAACAAATTACAAACTTCCCGATAAGATCTTTGACGATCGCCATATCCTCGCAATCATCAACAGAGTAATTCGTTCTCTTTCAGACAATTCCATTAAAATGCCAAATAAAAACTGAACTACTGTAATTAGATAACTTGTTGACAGCAATGCTTCAGAGACACTGAATAACTCGACAGGAATGATATGACCTTTGTCCATTTGTAATTCCCAAGCTTAGACCTGTCTAGTGAAAGCTCCATGCTCAACAAACTGAAACCTGTAGACCAGATGATTAATGACACAATAATGTTTCTCATAGGCTAGTGACCCTTTGTCTCTTTAAACCTTCCTGCTGACTGGAAAACACCAAGTACAGATTCATAAGTAATCAGAGAAAGTGACTCATAAGTTTTATTCATTGTAATAAAAACTGGTAAATTTGTACTAATGAAACCAGCTTGAAAATAAATTGTTTATTTTATTTTAATTGAACATTAAAAAAATGCTAAAAAATTAGTGTAACACATTTTGTGGCAAGAACCATGTTAAAATAACATTGTTGAACATCAGTAAATTTTCAATACTAAAAATGCTCTATTTTCTGATAGAATAATTCCTTTGAGATGCGGTTTGTGGACATTCAATTCAGTAAGCCTATTACCTTTAAAATTATGTATCACAAGGTATAGGCTTCCATTAAGAATATTCACGATACCCTCGGCAGGACGTCCCCCGTTGGTGTGACATAACAAAACATTGTTCCAAAAAGTAGATGCCCAATCTCTATCACGATTGTAAGAGGTTTCAAATTTATATTTAAATTATTAAAGGATATATTTGGGTGTTTCCAGACATAATATACACCCTGTATATATATATAAATATCGGGAGTGGCGATGGCCGAGCGGTCTAAGTCGTAGGACTTTGGGTCTGAGTTAGAGATAACACAGGTTCAAATCCTGTCAGTGACCATTGCATTTTTTATCAGTACCATCGACCTTGTACTGTATCGACTCTCCCCCTTATTCTGTTTGATCCTCGCACAGGCCAGTGGCCCATGAGGGCGGACAAAATAAGGCTTAAAAGGGGATCGGCCTCTCCTTTTTTTAAAAAACAAACAAACAAACAACACGGGTTCTTTTACTTGCTGCTATTTAAGATAGCAGCCCATTCTAGCATCGAACGAAATATATTTTAGCTTTTAATAGACTGTTTAACAACGTAATCAAAGGCGGTAATTCTTTATTAACAAATAGTAGATTTATGAAAAACCGAAAAAACATATTGCTTTTACAGCTTAACCCAGTGCCTCTTACAACGAATCTAAACGTTAGTTAAAACTACTGTAGTAAACCTGCTAAAATTAGTAGAAAATAATTTATTTACAAGGACGTATATTATTCTTAACGCAAATTAACTAAATATTATTTAAGTATTATTGAACACAGAGTTCTCTTGTTCAAGATGGACGATAAATTGTTACCTCAATATAAAAGGAAAGTTGTGTATAGTTTTTTTTCAAATATCGCGTATTCATAAAAATATTTTATTTGTGTTTAACTGTCGAATTTTGAGTAGCAGAAATTTTTATACGGTTTTAGTTAATTATCCTTTCCCCCCCCCCACCCCCCCCCCCCCCCACCCCCCCCCCCCCCCACCCCCCCCCCCCCCCACCCCCCCCCCCCCCCACCCCCCCCCCCCCCCACCCCCCCCAGGGCTGTATCGAAAAACCTGGGAGAGCACAAACGCATTGTTTGAAAAATTAAGCACCTTCACCTAATAGCATCTTTAGCAGTTTCTGATAGCCAATGAAACTATGAAGTTTCGTACTAATAAATTTTATTCCAGTATTACAGTACACTATGGGAAAGTTTAAAGTCGAATAATTACAAAAAGATTACTGGAGACTTTATTTAAAAACACTATTAATCTAGACTATTTACAGAGTCATTTTTATGAGTATTTTCTCATATTTTTAGGAGCACATTAATAAATTTATCTAAGAATAATCAATGATATATGGTTTCGAATTTTTATTATTATAAATATATTACTATAACCTAAGTGGATTCTGATCCTACCACTCCACTTAGAATACAGATCTTTATCTATTGCCATGCGAAACCGCTTATAATGACAGATTATGATATAGAAGCTGGTAGATGTCTGCATAAGAATACTACTTGCAAAATTCCAATATAATCACTTAAGCCGTAAATAAAAGTATATAAATAACTTCGAGTAAAAGCATCTACCCTGTAGAACTCCAACTGCTCTCATTAAAGCCTGAGAAAACTGTCCCATCAGTTTTTGTAACATACGCACATACGCGAATACACAAGTATTTTCTGAAATAAGGTCAAGTGTTTGCCATGGTCGGCAAAATCGGAAGCTTAAGAATGAATTCATTTCACAAACATGTCAGACTACCATAGCTGATACCACCGCTGATTGTTGTCCTTTCTAAAACAGGGTTGATTTTCGAGACAAATACTTAAATTCAGTAGTTCACTGCTTAGCTGAAATTTTCCCAAAGTTAATAAAATAAGGCTGATTTCAATGATCTGATAGTGATTATAAATTATAATGAAATATAATATTCAAAATTCTTTTAAAGATATGCTGACTCATAGCTTTTTTATTTCTTTTACATTCTCCTTAATATATAGAATCATAGTCCTTAAATATATAGAATCAAAAATAGAAGGAGTATCGCCAGACCATGAGAGCGTAACAAGCTTCGCTAAGGGTAAATGAGGACTTTCCATAGAGGGGTCGAACGGAATATCGCTTATTTATTAGTTAAATTTTATCCAAAATTCCAAGCCTGGAGCTCAAGTCGTTCTTGTAATAAGCCTTTGGGTAGTATGTTTCGCTAACGCTCAGCCAAAATCCCACAAATGGCCTTGCACAGACATTGAATTAAGTCCCTGCTTAAGTCAAGATTAAGATTCATGTACAATTTCAAATCTATAGCTGAATTTGTTTCTAGATATCCTTCGGACAGATGAGTCCGTATCTCTAAAATACTCCTCTCATTTTAAGAATTTCTTGTGAAATTTCGCCGTCTACGCTGTGAAATTTGAAATAATTGAATTACTATTGTAAATATAAAATTTCTTACTTTTATATTGAAAATTCTCAATTTAAATAGCTACATCTTTTAGGTACATTTTTAAGGTTATATCCCACCTAATTATAAAATTCCAAATTTGATTTATTTTAATAATATCAACTTCACCTTTAGTAAGTTTTTTGCTTGATTTTTCAGTTATTTTACACAATATAATTATGATAATATTACTAACAAATATGATTTACTATCAATTTCCTCCTTAATTAGAGTAAAATAAACGATTTGAGGCTTTTTAATGTAACTATAAAATATGCACGCCTCCAATATACAGGGTGGAGGATGATACACCACGGGTCGCCTAACAAATCTTCCCTGAGATTGCAAAATTTCAAGTTCTAAGAGTATTTTATTCTTGAAATGCCCTGAGGACAGACAGACAATTGTACAGAAAGGCATTCCAGTCGTACAAAAGCTAAATTTTGGCGCCCTACTGACTCATAGGTTCAACGAAATCCCATAAGGACATGTTTGATCATTGAAATCTTTATTTTATGTTTATAAACGAAGGTTCAGGCAACATTAAAAGTCTATAGCAGGCAAATTTTCAATATATCTTGCAGATAGTCAGGCTATGCGTGTTTCTATGTTACATGTTATTACAAGTATTATATGATGGTACTCAGTTTTGTTATACACTTATGAATTCCGCAACTTTCTTGCTTCCTTCGTGGTTACGTATGTAAAAATGTTTGCTGGTAGTCAGCGAAATCCCATGGAGTGCCGTGAAACATGGGACCATCATTGAACTCAGTTCGTCTTCGAGATATGCTGACGGATAGACAGAAATGGCATTTGCCAGTCCCTTGATGTGACTAGTAACGCTCAGCTAATAAAATAGATACGCATATTAGTTTATTAAAAAATTGTATACTATATTAATAATATATTTTTACAATCAATGTACTAAAAGTAAAACCACAGAAAAAATATCAAAAGAAACATTATAGTAAAAACACTGCAACGAGAATACACTTAAATTTTCAACAAAGTGTTTTGACGCCAACACGGTATTAAAATGTGACGTAGCTTAAGACGTTTGTTTGCCTAAGGGCTGTTTTTGTCGGAAATGCGCCACGGGGGCCAAACTGGGCCTAAAGTCACCCGGAGATTTTGGCTCGGAGCCCATTTCAGGCCTATAAAATGTTTACAATGGACCATAATGTAGTATATTAAATATTGGTCATTCATTTTATAAAAACAAAGCTAGGACTCGTTGAATCAAAATAAAATGATTCATGCATCTAATGTGGTCAAGACATTTTATTTTGTAGTAATTTTTTTCGGACTCCGATTTGATAACAATGATAAATTAGAAAATTAAATTAAAAGAGGAATTCGTGATAAAAATACCAAAACTAACAATTCAAAATATTCTCGATCTATCTAATGAAATATTGATTTTTACACAAGCAATGTTTAAGGATTTTTGTTACCTCGACATTCCCACTATAAGAGAGTTTGATTCAAGGATATTGCAGTGGGTAAAAATGATTCCTATTTAAGCAGAAATGAAATTTCCGAAGACAAAAGGAAAGAGCCGAGCCGGTGACTCGAGCCAATGACGGCTCGTTTGGCAAGGCAGCAGCGGGACGTTCTTTGTCCCGGGAATTGCCTGTGGACTGCGAGAGGTTTTTTGTTCGCCGGAAACAGTAAAAGTCAAAGGCAACAGAAAGAAAAAGAAGATGGCTGTATACAGATGATTGATTTCTCAAACCATACCAATAAATATGCAATATTCAGGACGATTGAAAAATATTAGAACTGCATATTTTAATCGTGCTATGTATTACAAGTGTGCACTTTATTTAGATATCAATTCACCGTTTCTTTGTTTGTAGCAGTGTAAGCTTATATTTGATCTTTATATTTGATCAGCAACATATTTGTAGTTATTGCCTTAAATACGACAAAATAAGATAACTATAAGTTTATTATTTCAATTGAATTTCATCATTTATTTGACCGTCGCTCTTGCTTATACGTAACATCAAATTTGATTATTTTAGTTTTTTAACTTAATACGCGAAACAAAGAAAATTAAATAACAAAAATAAACGTTACTTGGATCATTAAAATGTACCTGTTTCTGCATGCAATACTTATTTGTGTATAAAAGGGGAAATATTTGAATTTTTATGTCCTGAGAGAGAAATTTATGCCCAATAGGTGTCGAATGGGGCATTATTGCAGGGAAGAAGTTTCTTCATTGATAAACACACATTTTTCCTATTTCTTACAATATTAATAAATATTATTATCCATTCTATATAAATCTGGCTCCCACTAAAAACCTCAACAATTCAATAGTGTTGGTTTATTAGTATTTTGTTACCAATATCTGTATGTTCCTTCCACCTTTGCACACAATATCCAGCCGTATAACAGAAACGTTACAGACATTATGCTTTTTGAATGACATACTAAGCACTCCTGAGATTTTTGCTGAGTTCATTGGAAGAAACTTCATCTCCGGAAACATTTTTGTAATAATTGAATTTAAATTTAAATGTAGTGAGAGTAGGTGTTAAAGTCCGAAGCTGGAACAGTTTCTTTAAAACACCAATGAAATATATATAATTTCTGTGCAAAATACCATGATTACATATTATACAGTGTGTACATAAAGTCCTGCACAGGTATAATATTTCTGAACGATAACAGATAAATCAACAAGATTTGGTACATCAATACTACACCTAAAAATCTACTTTTTGAAGGAACTATCAGTTTTCTGTAATATCATGGGGACGTCCCGCAAGGAGTCAGAAGGAAATCTTAAATAGGAGCATAGGTCAATATGGACATTATTTTAAAGGGCTTATCTAGCAGAGTTTAATGCCGCAAACCGCACTGAAAAAGATTGATCCAGTACAAAATGGCGGCTGTTCAAAGGTTTTACTTGGTTACATTTTATTAGTAGCCATAACCCCAGTAAAGCAAAACTGCAACCAAAACGAATACTGCAGCTAACTACTAACTTATGCTTGTCAGTTGTACAGAAGTGAATTATGACGTTAGTTATCCTCAAGGGTTACAAATTTGGTCCTAATATATTGATAACGGGGAAAACCTGATAACAGTAACAATTAGAAATCTCTTATCTTTGGGTCGCAGTTAGGACTTTCCTATTAGCCAGTCTATTCATAGTAGGCATTATAGAAAAAAAGAACTGTCAAATTTATTGATACTTGTAGTGAGGACCAGGATAATTGTCTGAAAACGCATCATACATCGCGAGGCCTTTCTAGCTTACCATACTCGGTTGCATCTTCCGCATTAGCTCTTGGAATGTATACATAAGCTTTCCAAGTAAATGCCATAAATGTCTTTAATTTGTTTACGATACCTTGGTTTAGTCATATTTCCTGGGAGTACTGTATAGACCTATATATGTTAATATTCGATCAGTATCGTGTCCATCATCATTGTAATAATGAGCACACTCTACATTAGAAAGTATAAAAAAGGTTATTGTTTACCTCAGTTTGTTATTGACGATGGAAGGTTTGAAAAGGATAACAGGATTTCGGACACGTGCCTTCGTTATAAGTTATAAAAGGTATAGCACAACGTTTCGATGATTGGAATATATCCTCTTCGTCAGGTAGCGTGTGTATAATTACCTTCCCCACATGACGAAGAGGATAGATTCCAATCCTCGAATCATTGTGCTATACCATTCATAAACTATAACGATGGCAAATATTCGAAATCCTGTTATTCTCTCAATACACCATATTAGTATAGTAGGAAAAATACTTGGCAATAATACGAAATTGGCTGAATGAATTGAAGTGGAGATAATATTGTATTTTTGGTTAATATTTAAGTGATAAGTGATTGAGATCTTGTAATGTATCACTTGACAAGCCCGCCGCAGGTCTTGCCGGTGAGAGGACCCACGATCTCGTCTGCCAGACTGTATAACTCGTCCACTGTCTCCGCTTCGTTGAGATCCTCCACCAACGGGTCCGCGTATTTAATCCTGTCGTAGTCCTCGTCCGTGAATCCTCCTAAGCCCTCGCTCATCAACGTCTCTTTCTCTTCGAACTTCAGCGCCCTGTCGGCGTCGCTCTCGTCCATGTCGATACAACTGAGCATCTCAGTGTCTCCCACATCGGGTTCCTCCATTCCTTCAAGCAGACTATAGTCGAACCTCTTCAGCCGTTTAGGTCGCCTCCTAGCTTCCGCCTTCCTCTTCCTTTCTTCAAGGATCTGATTGGCCCTCTGGGTTATCTGGAAGACTGGATGGTTCGATAGGGCCTCTGGAGCCTCCTCTATCGGCATTTTCCCTCCAGGATGAGTCGCTTCTCTCTTTCCACCTCAGCTATTTCACGTTTCTATATTAAACAAACAATATATATTATATATATAATATATATTTATATGTTATATTTTATTTTTAACGTCATATAATACAAAACAGAACATACTTAAAAGATCTAGAATGGTTTTTAAAAATATAATTTGCCAAAATGTATTAATTTAACTATTATTCACACGTTAGATTTTACGATTTTACAGTGATCTCATATTTTTAAACACGAATAGTCCATATTTTCATAGGTTTATTATAAGCGTGGAAATTTCAAAAGTTTTTTTATTGATATTGTAGCTAACCTAAAATCACTGTTATAAAATTATATTCACAAGCAAAATCATTTGTTGCACCTATATTAATTGCGTTATTCGAATTTGCATATCAAAATACCAACGAATATGTAGTGATTAATTTACTACCCAAAACACACCTCAACTTAGTGTACTAGATTGTAGTGTGCATGATTAAAAAAATATTTTAGTTTCCAATATGTAATAATACCACTAAATTTTGTTAAAAATACTGTCTTAAATCTAGTTTCTATGTTTCTAAGCATAACAGTAGTTTTATTAATAAATAATTTTGTAGTACTTTCACAGAGAATATCCATATCAGATTGTTTGCCATCATTTGAATAGATATTCTACTCTATCGGCTGGTATAACATTTACTGGTCAACGTTCTCTAAGATGAGAGTAATTTTAGATTTTAACTCAACAATGTCTCGACTATCTCAAGACTATCTTGATCCTCTTATTGAAAAGTAAGAGGATCGAAATAGTCTTATTATTGTTATATTTCAAGCTAGTCACCTCAGAAGAAAGCTTCACTTCTGACTGTTTTATACCTTCCAGATTAACCTTCAATGTGTACATCAGAAACCGATGTGTCACTTAAATCTGGGCAATCCCATAGATGTCCATAAGCAGCACGTCACTAACCGGAAAAATGCTGAGAAACTTGGGTGCAAGGATAGTATACTGCGGAGGATGGGCATTGGAGTGGGTGGAGTTGCGGTAGTTGCTAGCTTGTACACGAGGGAGCTAGCTTCTCATTTTGCCAAGGTATCACGACTGAGGTGTAATGCCCGGCATCCCTCCTTATGGAATCTTGAGAGGAAGTGGCCCATACCCCCACCCTTACCCATCCTGAATATCC
Organism: Homalodisca vitripennis; assembly: GCF_021130785.1. Lineage (NCBI taxonomy): Eukaryota > Metazoa > Arthropoda > Insecta > Hemiptera > Cicadellidae > Homalodisca > Homalodisca vitripennis. Next base: position 150,554,236 of record NC_060212.1, read on the forward strand.
TGTCAATCTGGAAGCAAGCACAAAGGTCCTTTTAGGACTAAGTGTAATGAAAGGTTTCTCACTTTCTTGCAGTGAGTGATAAAGACAAAATGTCAAACTATAAGACTTTTTATTGTTACGCGCTATCCGCAAGTCCTCTGGAAGATGCCATAACAATGTTCAAAGTCCATACAAACGAAAGTCCAAAGTTTGAACATTTCGGTTTTAGATTGATATTTTCCTGCCGGAATTGTACTAACTATAAAAAGTAACTATTAATAAACCATACCTGGATCCTGCGTTTCATATCTTCTTCATAAACCTCTCGAGAGCGCTGCTGCAGACGAACCATGAAGGCCTTGTTGGTCGCCTCCACCACATAAGTACCCATGAGCCGTTCCATGCGCGACCGCACGCGGTGGTTCCCGAACCCATAGATGACGTAGGGTGGTTCCCACCACGGCCGCGCCTCCTGAGGGTCATGCTGCCCCTGACATGATATTACTTTCAATTTTGCCATATTCTTAACCTAAATTTTAAATTTTCTTGAATATAAGGAACAGCTCAATGTTTACATTACTCAATGACGTAATTCAACCGACTTTTTAAATCAGCTGATTTAACTTCTGCAATTTGTATGATTTGAGTCATACAACTATTTATTTATGAGTGGTCTTAGAGAACGAATATAACTCATCAGGTTGAGAAATTTTCGTCTATGGACTATCAAAGAGGAAAAAACATAATCGTATTGTTAATATACAACAATAAGCTCAAATTGGAAGTGACGTTGGTATCTTATTACGTGATCCTCAGAATATATTTACTGCAAAAAAAGCAGCTCGTTTATATAAAGCGAGTTTGTGCACTATTTAGTTACTCTCATATATTACGTAATAACAAATAATAAAAATATATTTAATTTTTTTTTAACACATTTTCAGTTTTAGAAAATATACACATTAAAGCGTCACAAGAGAAAACAACGCTCTGTTTCTTTGATTATGATTGACGTAGAAAAAGCACATATGCAGCTAATAGCATTTTGGTTTCAACCTGTACTATGTTATATCAAAATTTATATTTTATTGTCCATTGTAACTTTAACCTAAATTTAAAGATAACATGCGTTTGGGGGCCAATAGTAATTCATGATGCAGCAAGATGAAACACAGTGCAGATAGATCTTCCAATATTCGTTATTTACTTTGGGGACGCTAGGAAAAATGTCACTATTTATGTTCTGCTTTCAGGAAACCTTCCTTTTGGAGGCAAAAAATAACTTGAATTGTGGCAGTGGTATAGATTGAAGTGCATTAATTAAGTTGTGTATAAAATGACACAGAATATCTCGAGAATAATAGAGAATAATTCTATGTTTATGTTATGGTTTTAGGTGACCATTATATTATATTTCTTACATTTTATATACCAACAAGGTCGCCTATAATGCATATATTTCGTTTTCATCCAATATATATCTCCAACCCCACGGTTGCTAAGGAACACAGAATTCTTTTGTGACTTTCTGGCTTACCTTAGTTTGGAGAGAGAGAGAGAGAGAGAGAGAGAGAGAGAGAGAGAGAGGGAGAGAGAGAGAGAGAGAGAGAGAGAGAGGGAGAGAGGGAGAGAGAGAGAGAGAGAGAGAGAGAGAGGAGAGAGAGAGAGAGAGAGAGAGAGAGAGAGAGAGAGAGAGAGAGAGAGAGGAGAGAGGAGAGAGAGAGAGAATGCTCCAACCTGAAGCAGTGTATTCATATGGGGGTTTCTTTTTATTTATTTCAACTCCTTTATTTATTTTGGTTGCATGTAATCTACTTTTGGAGGTAATATATAATCCGACTTGAAGTAGTGATATGTAAGATTGAAAGCAGAGATGATTCAAATCTTTTTCTTGCATTTAAAATTTTTACAATTGTATTGCATGCGTCAGTGTATAACATTTCATACAATTATCTGAATTTGTATTGAGTATAAAATATTAATCTCGAGACAAGGATATCCACACACACCTCCTTAAATATTTCACGGCGAAAAGATTTTTCTGTTTCAAAATTGTTTAATTGAAAGGTGCCAATGGTTTCTTTGATGAATCCAAGTTCAGATACTACCAAAATATTGGGTTGGAATTCATCACAAATCAAAGCAAATTCTTCTACTTTATTTACGGCACTTTACGCAATACGATAAATATTTTGAATTCTGAATGTTTTATTTTGAATGAATTTTAAATTTTCTTGAAGCTAACATTGCTGCCGAGAGAAATGTTTGTCTCTTAAAAACTTGTCAACTGTTAAAAATATCTCCCTCATTCCTTCTTTTTAGTGACTTTGCAGTGATGATTTTTATCAATATTCATATATTTTTTCAGTATTTGGTTCTTGGCGATCTTTGTAATTTGTAGGTCAACATTGTAATTTATGGAGCAGCGAGATGACTTGTACAGATATGGTATTTTCTTGTAATTTATGTCACTAAATAACATTGCAAATTTGTATAAAAGAATTCAGGAGCGTTGATACATTATATAATGCAAAAGGCACGATTCAACGATAATATTTTGAGTTTATTCATTGATTCTAAGAGTCGACGAAAACATAAAGTGTTGGAATATATAACAACATTTTGCTTTTTCCCTATATCGTTTTTAACTGCTAAGGATAAGTTGTATGTATCTTAATTAATTATACATTTCGGACGTGTAAAAGAAATAAAAAAAGAAATCTTAATAATTTTTCTTCTCAATAAATGATATAACTGGAGCAAAATATTAACATAACTGAAATAAATTAATTTTTAGCAATACTGCTAATTTGACTAGTAATAATGACCAACATAACAAATCAAATCAAAGGAAATCAATTTGTATCGTTCATCCTAAACAAATTGCTAATATCATAAAATTACAGTAAAAATCCATCACATTATCTAAATTTATAACGAGCACCACTTCGTAACCTTTTACAACGATGAAAATCTATTGCATAATGTATTATTGGATAAAAATTACAGTTTATAATGTGTTCATTTATCCTATTGTGTTGTTCCTAATTTATTAGTTGTCATCACACGGTATAATGGTTTCAACGAATATCAAAGTTAATATCCAACAATCCAACGGTGATTTTAATTCCTATTGGTTTATTTTTCATAAACGGCTAATTTACTCCTTCTTAAGTAACTTAATTTTTATCGTCCATCAGATGATTTTGTCACGCTTGTTTAGAAAATATTCAGCTACATTCGAATATTTACTAAATATAATTTTCAGAAGAGGTATTTTTTAGCTATTTTCAATTCACAACAACTCACAAACAACTTCAAACAAAGCCAAGAAGGAACAATATATATGACACAGCAATAACCCTCAATTTCAGGCTTTTGCCTTATCATCAAAATCTTCAGTCCCAGACATTCCAAACAATCAAACAACGGACACTGATATGACCACACTGCCCCAGAGGCAACTTTCTCTTCCATACACAGACATTCAATAAATTCATTCATATTAGACTTCAAAACATATTTCCACCCTTCCAAATTCAAATATACCGATACATCATAAAACAATAACAGTTCTATTTACATTTTAAAATTATTAATTTTATATTAACTTTCTATACTTTGTAAGACGATGAAATGTGTATACTATAGATTTAAGCTAATTCAATATACGAGTTTAATCATAATATTTACTATATACTCCATATTTATATTGATTTAATTACTATGCATGTTGGTAAAGTGAATATTTATTGTAACTAATATAAATTTTATCTTTTGATCTATTCTTCTCCCTTGATTAGCAATGCTGGAGGGTTAGATGTAGTTATTTATACACTGTAATAAATTGTAAATCATGTTGATGAAATAAAAGAATTTTGAATTGAATTGAATTAAAATATCGTTGATATTTTACGTCAAATATTGTTCATTTTATAAATTTAAAAAAAATATATATACATTTCCAAGACACTAAAATGAAAGCTACGGATAAGCTACAAAAACGAAAAATTTAATATAATTCAATAGACAACACCCTTTGCAAATGGTTATGAGCTGCAACACGGGAGAGGCTGATCAAAGATACAAAGTTGCCGGGCCGACTGAAGGCTGTCAGGCCGAGAGTATCTATCAGTATTCCAGTGAGAGGGCCTGTATCTGAGAGGGACGTGCCTGGAGAGAGTCTGGCTGTTTTATCTGTGTTGTGTCCTCTTTAAGCGGATGGCCTACGGTCGACACTCATCAATATTTGCTCCCCTCAAATATGTATTTGATTAAAAAATATTAAAATAACTTGCTTCATTTTGGAAATAAAATAACTTCAGTTAATGTTTTGCATCTAACTGCAGAAGTTTGGTTTGAACGGATTTCTTACTAAATCGGTAATAAAGAATTTTTTTTACAACTTTTTTAACTCTGTAAACATACAGATTGTCCTAAAAACAGAGGGGACCCATGTTTGAATCTCAAACTTTTAAATACGAACACAAGTCGTGTGTTGTACATAATTTATGGCAAGCCAAATTTAATTACCTTTATTGGTTTAAAGCAGCGTTCCAAAGTGTATAGAAAATCGTGTTTTATTTGTTTTTTGCTCCTCCTGGAATACTAAACTATACCTAAATAAAATTTGTTTTTGATTATTCATGATACGAGATTTCATATTTAAAAAAATATCACTCAAAAGTTCACTTAAAAAAAAAATACAAAACTGTTCATACATATTTCAAGTAATAAAGGGGGCTTCCACCACTTCAAATCAAAGGCCTTACGAAAATGAATATTTTACATTTAAAGTTTGTTTGTAATTCTAACCATTACTAGCCTGAAGCAAATAAAGTAAAGGTTGGTTGAAGCAAAACATTTTCATAAATTTTTTGTTTTTGTATTTATTCTTTACAAAATTGAGGCCAAATATAGGGTTTGTACATTGAAATAGTTAAAAATAATTTTTTTTTAATGGCTGATAGCTTATTTAATTTGTTTGAAATTAACTTACTGTAGCCTATATCGTTTTCCTTATACAAATAATGGAACATACTGTATACAGGGTGTTTCAGAAATTTCACTGCAAACTTTAGGATATTGTTCAATGGACCAAACTGAACCAAAAATTAAATGCTAGTAATGGTCGTTTCATTCACTTACTTGTTCATATTTATGCATTTTAATGTAAATAACTATCTGCAAAATTATAATTATTAAAAAAACTTAATAATAATGCAGATTTGTTGCAAATTAACACATTCGAAAAACTTTTACAGTTTACATTCGAAAAGCGTTATAACTATTACACGTTCCTATATTGAACTCTCATATTACCATGTTAGGAACTAGGGATGGGACATGCACGGCTCGACTAAACTTGCAAATAAGTCAGTCATTTGTCATTCGATTTTATAAAGGTAAAAATTAATTTACCTTTTTTAAGGTATTTTCTAAAAATTATATTTAACCTATTTTCCTGGTTCAGTCTAATAATCAATTTTTAATGTATCCAATCAGTATCGTATGCCGTATCCCTTGTCAAAGCGAAACGGATTTGCTGCTCATCGACGGTTTCCTTTGTCATAACAACTGCACTTTGTTCCTGGTCATTACTTTGTCATTTCATTTGCAATGATCACGGACTCCTAGCGCTCCCTCGTTCGTCAACTTGTAGTCACGGAAGGCATTGTTCGTCGAGTCAAGTTGGGCGTGATTGCTTAGAATAAATCACGGCCTTCCTTGTATTACAGTGAAAGCTCCGCAGATCTTACGACCCATCACATCTGTTTAATGGTTGTCATATTGGTTCCAGCCCCTGCGTTATATTCCTTCAGCTACTCAATGCTCCGTGCCCACAGTGTCATTTAAACCCATTAGCGTGTAGCTTGCATGAACGTGTTCACAATCTCGTTCAATAATTTAAATGTATAGCTGTGATACAATAATGAACAAAATACACTAAAAATTTTATATTTATCACTGCCTTTATCTATGATAAAAGTTCTATAGTAATATTTTCAATACCATTTGTAGTACGGCTACTACTTCTATATACTCTTTGAATTTCCATTTTCCACAGGAGTTCCAGAATATTTGAATATTCTATACGTTTCCATTAAAACTTAATTTACATTATTACGAGCAATATCCGAATCGGTCTAGCCGTTCATAAGTGAAGCCCATTTTACAAATTGGGTTTAATTTAAGCTTACATTCCTTTTTGTATTTTTGTATTAAAAGCTTCATGGTAAAATGTAACTGCTTTAACTTTACTGAACAAGAAATACTTTTTGGAGGAGGGGTTATGGGGAAAATTTTCATGGAAAACTTTCAATTAATCTGGAAAAGGATAATTCTCGTATAAAGTTTTAATGTATCAACTGTATTTACAGCTGATTATTTTTTCATCATGAAATCTTTCACATCATGTACTTAAGTATTAATATATATATATATATATTATTCATATTCACCCGGCAAGTGAGAGATCCGGGTTCGACTCCCGGCGGAGCAAGTACTTTTTGTGATTCAATGTTTATTGAAATTAAATAAGGCTATTGCCATTTATAAAATTTAATGTAAATAAAAGTCATTTGACAGGTATTTGGTCTTCCGATCATGTGTTAGTTTGCTTATTTAAACGCATATGTGACAGATACGGCCAAATAAAAAATAATTGAATCGTAAAAAGTAAGCGCTCTGTGGTGTAATGGTAGCACATTCACCCGGCAAGTGAGAGATCCGGGTTCGACTCCCGGCGGAGCAAGTACTTTTTGTGATTCAATGTTTATTGAAATTAAATAAGGCTATTGCCATTTATAAAATTTAATGTATATATATAAACAGATATGCTCGGTTAGGGAAGATGAATTAATAGATTACTTCTTACTTCTATTCAGTCTAAGGTCGACTTGACAACCCTTAGACAGATGTGACGGGTGGTAAGAGCGGCGGCGGAGTTTCCACTGCAATATCGGGGTCGTTGTAATTTATACTCATAAATTTGATTATTCTGTCAGAGCCCCTATCCTTTTTATCGTAGACTTCAGTTAGCAATTCATAGGATTCTGTGGAAAAAACATAATGTGGGCTCAAATTAATATGAATGAACTCATTGTTTGAATGGTTGTTTGTGCTTCGGTATACTTTAATTTTAGTTCTTAAAATCAACTCCAATTATTCGTCTGATGGTCATACATTTTTTTAAACATAAAAAAATTATTAACTTTAATTTCTCTTTTATAGCAACAGTGATTGTGAACACAAACCGGAATCACTGAATGTTACAGAAGGTCGTTTATGAGACGATCACCAGTCATAGCACTCGTCTGATCCATTCAATAAATGATAATGCCCTCCAGAAGAAAAATCCAATTCATTAATAATTTAAAAATTTCTCTGAAAAATTTGTATTGTCAGTTTTATATTCCATAGAGAGACTTTAGAATTCATACATTATCTATAATCATCCAATTATTTTTTAAACTATAATTGTGAAATATATGAGTAATTTGACTCGTATGAACCAAGAGTAATTTTAAATTTCCAAAATCTTAGGGATGTTTCAAAAAGTTAAGGAAACTTCTGGAAATTCTAAGTCCAGTTACTTCAAATGAATGGTGGAGTGAAAAGAGATGAATGTGTACAGACTTTATAATGACATCTGATTGGGATCAGCGCTGTATCTTAATTTGATCTAATCTAAATAATAATAATAAATAATCTTAATAATTAATGCATCTAACATGAAAATTAAATTTATTGTTTAAACAATAAATAATAGATTTATGTATTCAAATTTAAGGTTTCTTTAGTCAAGCTCAGATCACAAACCAACGCATTCTTAGCAATACAACACAGTTTTCCTAAGAACATTTCCTCTATCAATAGCGTTAGATCATCGAATAAATAATAATTATTAAGAACACACACATATTTTGTGAGTAGTAGGAAACTTTAAAAAATATTTTTCAGCAATATTCGCGTTGAAGAAGTTTTTCTTTTGTGCGTGCGGCGCAATATTCTTTAAATTTAACAATTTTAAATGTACAGCAGAGTGGATCAACTTTATAATGTTCAATAACTTTAAACAGCCACAATCTTGAAATATAAAAAATTATCGGAGTATGAACAAATGTTGTATGAGTATTTTAAGAAAAATATCAGTTTTGAGTTATGAATGAATAAGACATTAGAGGTGGAGTTAGGGCTATCAAGCTCTCCCTACAACTTAAAATCTCTCGTACAACCTGGCATCTTGTATATTATACAATGTAATTAGGAGTTAACAAATTGTATAGTAAACAGAATATTTCGTATTCCCTGTAACCACAGTGGTCTCCAAACTTTTTATAAAACGTAATGAAGTTACCAGCAGCTCGCGTAACGAGAGCAACAACCACCCCTAGCAAGATTGGTAGTAAACGTCTAACAACCATCTGCAGAGAAGTATAAAATCTGAGAATGTCTGTGCGGTGTGGCACTGCAATCTGGCTATCGCGATTTAACCAGAGTCTGGAGAGGGGAGGAAACATTTGATTTCTTACAAGCCATTTCATTAAAACTGATTTACAATGTTGATTAATAAAATGAAGACGTACATTTGTTTCCATCGTAATCTAATTACTTAATATGTAAGCCCGTTATTTTACGTGTTCATATCAGACGAGTAATTAAATAACATTTTAATGGAATAAATACTATTACATAGCCTTTTATAAATTAGCTACAGTATTCATTAACTGGCATTACTGGAAAATTTAGACTCCCCATACGTGGAGTGCCGACGCGACGCTCTGCAGAGCGTTTTTCTTCTCACGGGAAAGACAGTCATTGTTTGTATGAAATACAATTGTCATTTCCAACATTTATTGATCATCAAATCTACTTTTCTGTCCTGGACTGTATAATTCCAACAACTATCTTTGTGAGCGACTTAATAAGCAGATTGATCAATAGGAAATGTTGGCCCAGTGTGGAGTAAACCGTAATTACCAAAGTGTTCATACCCCTAACTATGTTTTAAAATATTTTTGTAATCACTTTATTACGTGTGATTGCGTTACTATATAAATCAATATCAATTATCCGTATTTAAAACAACTAGAGTAGTCCGTACGAAAACAGTCCGATGGTGGCTGGTCCTTTTGAATCTTCCCCTCTCCTTTACACTCTCATTCAATATTATTGAGTTTTACATCCATGGAAAGTTACTGACCCGTCTCAACATTTGATGTATATAAACAAACATCATTAGCTGATATGGTAAAATATATATGTACATTTTGTTTCATTGACCTATTTACAGACAGTGTGTAAACATAGATCACATTGTGATCAACAGAAATATGGCAACACCGCCTTAAATGCCGTCGGACTGTTTTCGTGCGGGTTACGATAGTCAATAAACATGAAAATAATTAATTTCAGTAGGAGTTTGTGGCAAAAAAGCGCAGCATATAAAATATCTCAACAATAGCTTGGAATTTGTAAACTCTTTGAAAACTTCACATAGATTTGTAGATACGTTTTATTAATGTGGTACCTTTTTCATTATTTGAAAAATATTAGTAGGCACTTTTCACTCAAATATTTTCGATATGCTCCGTAGAAGATTCATGTGATACACCGACGGGATGACACACACTTAATCATGAATTCTTTTTTTTTAATCGTTATCTTTGAAAAACAGCATTTTAATTTTACAAACCTTTCTAGTTTCTTTCGACTGAAAATTGTATTAAATCGTATTTTTAAACGCTCGAACAAAGTTTTCAATTTGTTTTAAGTAGTTTTCTTTAACGATTAGAATGTTATTTTTTTATTAGTGCTTTTCTTTACATTCTCATAAATTTTTAAATTCCTCCTTTCAAGCTTATTGAACTTCTAACTGAAGTTATACCTGTCAATAAAGCCAAATCTAAGACACAATAAAACTTTTTACGTTATATATTGTACCTAATCAATTTTAATTACCATATACGAAAACGTTAGTTAGATGGTGCTATTCTTGCTTTTGGGATGGATATTTATATAAAGCAGTAGAGTAAAATCTTGCCGTATTAGTCAAAATTCTTTACAGAATTTATAGCTCACCAGTTCTTCGCAACAAATACTCCAGTTAAATCACTTTGGATGTACCCTGTTGTTGTAGCCGTATAAATGGAATTGCTTCTAAACAGGTCATAGCCTTCCTCAACTAAGCCCATTTTCACTTGAAAGATGTCGGTTATAACTCAGTGTTGGGCAAAGGCAAATCCACATCCCGCGTCTGAATTGATAGCGATATCTTGGCACTGCCCTGACTGCTCGTGTGGTCATACATCACATACATTACAGCCAGTATACTACATGTACCATGTATCATTATCATATGATATCTCCTAACATTTCTACTGACAGTATTTTCAGATTAATTCGAATTACTACACGCACTTTGCTGTTCGTTTCGTTGGACAAATTCAAAACATTGAGTGTTGAAATAAGTTGAAAATAAGAGTTGCAACAAGTGTGGTAATGTTCGTCTGATATTACCGCTTTTTCTGATGACATTTAGGAAATTCTTGCAGTAGGAAATTATATGAATCGTGATCTTTTACTGTGAAAAAAATGGTCGTTTATAAATAAAATGCGCTTGAATTTCAGCAAGACAACATTTGTAAAGTTGTATTCTATTAGTTTTGACACCATATTCCATCTGCAACGTACCAGATCCACTTATGCACTAGTCAACCGTTAGAAACAGTAAAACCTTTGAATGTTAAGGAATATTACTAGATTAAAAATCTTCTTCCGGTCTACACGAATTGCAAATTATAAGGAAAATGTAATCACAAACTATAAAATATTACTTTTTAAGACGACTTTGTACTGAGTTAGTTTTGAAAACAAAAATGATGTACTAATTAAATCAAGACTAATACAGTACGTTTTGCAATGTTAGGGATGAACGTACAAACTACGGTATTAATAGATCATTTAAGAAATTCATTTCCGTCATTTCAGCAAATGAACCTTCTAAAAAATCAATATATTTTCAATTTTAAAGTTTCCAAATTGTTTTTTTTTTTTTTTAATTAGACGTGAAAATAGAGAAAACTTGATGCCTTGTAATTATATTCTTTTTTATATTTGAGCCACATATTTTAGCTATTTAAGAGAATCACGACAATTTTTTAAATAAAATCAAATCAAATTGAAAATATGGAAGATGATAGTAACCAGAGTTACCCGGTAATGGCATCTCTTCTTTAGCGTTTGAGAGTTAAGTGACTTAAAAGAGCGCACTACTGTGTTGTAATTTATCGGAGACGTGTGAGATATAAAAGTTGGCCTTTCTCAATTTCACTTTAACCTATAACTCTGGCCACACGTTTTGAATCATATTGTCAAACCGGCTTCCATTTTCATGGGTTTCAATCATTATTTGGACGTTTTTTTTAATTAATAGCCTTTTATTTTCACCGTATTTTCAATTTATAGAAGGTTTTTCGAATGTGTTTTAAAGGTTTATCAATCTCATACTATCAAATTACATACCACTTAAAAGGTACCATTTATAGTTTCGTAATAATTAATTTTTGAATGAAAGTAATGATGAAGGAAACAGGGATTTTTCCGGACATTTGCCATCGTTAAGTGAAACAAAGAAAACAGTAACACTTACGTTTCGAGATCTGCAATCTGATCTTTCTTCAGGTAAAGAACTAACCTAATACATAATTACAAACTAGGTTAAAATAAACAAATCTTACTAAAGCGTTGTGGCACGCCTGAGTCAGGAATCACAACCTACATGTTGTATGTCAACTTCACTAACACTAAAGACATGCACTTAATAAAAAAAACTATACAAAACACCAATCATTAAACTAAACTACGGAATACAGGTCACAATATGTCTTCACTCGTCTACTAAAACCATTTACGACTGACCAGAGGGGGTTGCCAATGGTAATCGTGACGGCCGGCTAAAACAAGATGGCGGAAATACAAGGGAAGGGGAACAGGAATGGGCCCTTTCGTTATTATTGGTTCATGCGAGATGAACTTCTTAAAACCATATTGTGACTCCGCATTGGTTTATTGCAAATATCCGATCCGTTTGATACTTTTGGTATTCTCTTTAGTTCATTTTTTAGAATTGGCAACCAAAGCGGCCTAATCTCGACTGATGGTTGACTGATTGGTTGGTCTGCCAATTTAATGTATGTTGCCTCAATTAATTTCCTTTTGAAGAAATGTGGTTCCCGATGTATTATGTGGGCTTCATCCCAATTCATATGATGGTCTTCGGACCAACAATGGTGTGCAATTTTTGACTTTTCTGTGAGACCCTTTCTCGTGTTTTCTTTGTGTTCTTTTATCCTTATGTTTAGCGGTCTTTTTGTCTCGCCTATGTATTCCCTATTGCAGCTACATTTTATACTGTAAACACAGTTTTTGGAATCCTGTGTGCCATTTTTTGGTTTTGTTTTTACGAGACTTTGTCTAAGAGTGTTGTGTGTTTTAAACGCGGTTCTAATGTTGTACTTTCTACCTACTCTTCTAATTTTCTCCGATAATCCCGGCACATAAGGGATTGACATAAACGCAAATTTATCACAATTCTGTTTTTCTGACTCAGGAATGATTCTTCTGGTTCGTTTGCACTTATTAATTACTAATTGAGTAGTTAATTAGTAATTAATAAGTGCAAACGAACCAGAAGAATCATTCCTGAGTCAGAAAAAACAGAATTGTGATAAATTTGCGTTTATGTCAATCCCTTATGTGCCGGGATTATCGGAGAGAAAATTAGAAGAGTAGGTAGAAAGTACAACATTAGAACCGCGTTTTAAAACACACCAACACTCTTAGACAAAGTCTCGTAAAAACAAAACCAAAAAATGGCACACAGGATTCCAAAAAACTGTGTTTACAGTATAAAATGTAGCTGCAATAGGGAATACATAGGCGAGACAAAAAGACCGCTAAACATAAGGATAAAAGAACACAAAGAAAACACGAGAAAGGGTCTCACAGAAAAGTCAAAAAATTGCACACCATTGTTGGTCCGAAGACCATCATATGAATTGGGATGAAGCCCACATAATACATCGGGAACCACATTTCTTCAAAAGGAAATTAATTGAGGCAACATACATTAAATTGGCAGACAACCAATCAGTCAACCATCAGTCGAGATTAGGCCGCTTTGGTTGCCAATTCTAAAAAATGAAACTAAAGAGAATACCAAAAGTATCAAACGGATCGGATATTTGCAATAAACCAATGCGGAGTCACAATATGGTTTTAAGAAGTTCATCTCGCATGAACCAATAATAACGAAAGGGGCCCATTCCTGTTCCCCTTCCCTTGTATTTCCGCCATCTTGTTTTAGCCGGCCGTCACGATTACCATTGGCTACCCCCTCTGGTCAGTCGTTAAATGGTTAGTAGACGATGTGAAGAACATATTGTGACCTGTATTCCGTAGTTTAGTTTAATGATTGGTGTTTTGTATAGTTTTTTTATTAAGTGCATGTCTTTAGTGTTAGTGAAGTTGACATACAACATGTAGGTTGTGATTCCTGACTCAGGCGTGCCACAACGCTTTAGTAAGATTTGTTTATTTTAACTAGTTTGTTAATTATGTATTAGGTTAGTTCTTTACCTGAAGAAGAGATCAGATTGCAGATCTCGAAACGTAGTGTTACTGTTTTCTTGTTTCACTTAACGATGGCAAATGTCCGGAAAAATCCTGTTTCCTTCACAATCCTTCCATCGTCAAAAATAACCTTCAAACAAAGAAAGTAATGATGACATTCTAAATAGAACACTTATTTTAGTAAATTTTTTTATGGATAATTCTGGATGATGTATTACGACATATAACCTATTGACTGGTATGTTTATTGTTCCATATTCATATGTGTAACTTGCAGCAATGTTTAGTTATTTCAATTCAAAAAGGCAACAGGAACTTTAATAAGAACGAGTCTAGAACAAGAACAGATCATGTGTAAGAGAAAATCAGAAGGTACAGTTTAGCGGGTATATTAAATTCTCCCACTATTTATTCTGTGGTAATTTCAAAGTGCATGTTGTGGTTGTATGGTGCAAGTGCAAGCTGGGACCCCATGCCCAAGTTAGCAAGTTCTGGGCGGACAGCCAAGTAGTTAACCACAACTTCCTATTATTTAGCAGAATTAATAGGACTAGTACTTAGTATACATTTGAACTAGTACTAAAATGTGATGTTCGTAGATTTAACTTCTATTGTATAGTTACCAGCTTGTGGTTTGTATCAGTTAATTATATACGAATATTCGGGAAAGAAAAGGCATAGAATTCCGATTGAATTTTATTTTTAGGCTCAGAAACATTACTTTATTTCAAAACAAATTTGTTTCCAAATAAATATAGTTCAGGATACACATTTACTTCTGGCGTTGCTAGGAAACAGTAGCTTAAGAAACAAAAACATGACTAATTGTTTTATTTATCATTGACTTTGAAGGAATTCGGACATTTGCCATCGGCACGTGTTGCAAGGATAGAACATATGTTGCGATTGTAACATCTTAATATATTCTTAGTCCAGGAGAAATAGCAGTTCAAAATGGTCAAATAAATAAATGTTTTCTTACAGCAAACTAATGGCACAATTTAGTCAAATACATCAAAATAAATAAAAAAAAAAACCATTCCGAACAAAAATCGTCTATTAGGGGGTATAGGAGGGGTGGTTTTTAGGGGTGAAAATGGTTTTTTGCAATTTGTGAGTAAACAATGCATCCTATTGAAAACAGTCAAATGTAAAAAGTTGTTGGAAATAAAAAATCTACAAATTATGTAGTAATCATTTTTGCCCTAACCTCAAAAAATTTCCCAAAAAAATTCAAAAAACCGATTGTTTTGTTTTTAATTTTTTTCTTTTACAAAAATGGTTTGATTGAGCTGAAAGTTTGATCAAATATACTTTGTGCTATTCTAAAAATACTGTATTTTTCATTAAGAAATATTCAGCCGTTATAATAAAATTTCACTTTAAAAAAATATTTTGATTAATTTTCAATCACCATTTTTAAACACCAATCAAACGAAAATAATGAGCCGTCAGAGAACCTTTTTTGATTAAAAAAAGTTTCAATATGGTGATTGAAAATCATCAAAATATTTTTTAAAGTTAAATTTTATTACAACGGCTGAATATATTTCTTAATGAAAAAATTTAGTATTTTTTAGAATTAGCACAAAGTAAATTTTATCAAACTTTCAGCTCAATCAAACCATTTTTGTAAAAGAAAAAATTAAAAACAAAACAATCGGTTTTTTGAATTTTTTTGGGAAAATTTTTGAGGTTAGGGCAAAAATGATTACTACATAATTTGTAGATTTTTTTATTTCCAACAACTTTTACATTTGACTGTTTTCAAATAGGATGCATTGTTTACTCACAAATTGCAAAAAAAACCATTTTCACCCCTAAAAACCACCCTCCTATACCCCTAATAGACGATTTTTGTTCGGAATGGTTTTTTTTATTTATTTATGATGTATTTTGACTAAATTGTGCCATTAGTTTGCTGTAAGAAAACATTTATTTTTTCAATCAGGTAATACGACTGGACCTATCTTGTTTCTTTCAATAGATTAATATTATTAGCTTGTTTATTCATCCAGGAGTATACGTAACCATAATGCCCAAAAATCCCATTTCCTTCTTACTTTTTAATGGTTGATACATTTCAAACCTCATTTTGAGAAATTTCATATCGTACCCTGAGGACATTTTAAAAATAATTATTTAATGATAAATTCCCCAAATTTCAGAATTTTTTTAATTAAACCTTGGTTCCAATCTTGGCTGGTACAACTTGTTGTACGTAAAATGTTCAACCGTTTACATGAGGCCAATGGCGCAGTGTAGCGGGTACGGCGGTTATCGCAAGATAACTGAATCAAGCAACTTAGAGCGTGGCTTTGCTTGGATGGGTGATCGCTGAGCGATCCTTTCCTTGCAAGCTGTCCGCCTGCCCAGCCATTCGTGGTGGCAAGGTTCGGAAGTCACCTTGAAGCCGTTTGTCCCCTGGTGTGAAGTCTTAGAGAGGATTATAACTTCGCCTGGTAAAATAAGTCATCTTTGACTTTGACATTTGAGGTTCATAGTTTTTTTTAAAGCTGTGAATCTCAAGAAAACGCTTACATTTTTTGAGGTTCAAAACTTGGTTTATTCAAATAAAATTTCATGACATTGGTGAATTAATTACCAGTTTTTGATGGATATGGTCCTTGCTTAAAACTACGTATTATCGATTTACATCTTAGGAAGATTGTAGAGCCCAATTCTCGAAACTTAAGTTTTCTATACTTATAACCCGTACTATGGCAAATCTCTTACTTCTTGTTCTCCTTTTAAAATGCCCTCTTTGTGCTGAACTAAGAAGCATCTTAAATTACCACAATGCTAGGAGTTCAAATAATTTCAAACCAGAACTAAGACACAAGCGGTGGTGGGCGATTGTGTGAGCCATTATTCAGGCAGATGTGCGGCCAAGCGAAACATCTCCGTGTTTGCAGCTCAGTTGTGAATTTGTTTCCACGCAGATTAGCACCACTTCCGCCTTTCGAGACCACTTGGCTGCTTCCTTAATCTTCCCTTGTTGAAAGTGAACAGTTTCTTCATGTGAATCTCCATATTTACAAGTTCTGCCCGAGGAATTGTTACGACAGACAATTTCTCTCAAATTGTGGATTCGTTGTTTCTCTCTTTAATCCTTATTTCGTAAATTCTCAATTAACCAGTTACTGTGTTAACTAGTTTAACCAGTTATTGCTCTAGCTTGTTTAAATCTTTATGCAGTATACCGTGAGATTGTCACACAACTAAGAATAAACACAGCTAGGCTTGAGGATATAAATGGAAACATGCTATGTAAATGATTAAAAATTAAAGATTTTAAAGTGTTTTGTTTTGATATTTATTATTAACTTAACAAAAATTAATATAAAGTAAACTGAACCACTTACAATTATTGAGAAGTGAATTAAATATATTCACCAACAAAGAACTTCAAGAATATACAAAACATTAAAACCTTAAACCTTATCTGAAGGAAGCAGGATCTTTTTCTAGATATTATCTATTTTCGTAGCTATCATTAGTGCTAAATTAATGATAACAATTTGATCTTAACTTCTAGATCAAAGTTAAACTAAATCAAACGGGAGTTCATTCTGTTCTTTTTTAATTCTATGTCCTTTCAAGAATTAAGTATGCGTTCATGACAAAAACAATAGATTTTGGAAATACCTTTGTTACAACTCACACAATATATGACACTGTAAATGTTTAGTACTTTTTTTATATATTCTGTTTTACACCCTGGTATCAACACAAACACAGGCCTAAATGATTAAATGAGAACGTGTAGTGAACAAAGACTGGTACAAAGCACACCAAATAGAGTGCAATTAGAACAAACAGGGTACGGATGTAATTAAAAACTCTGTCCACTCTGTGTTTAACCCTTGTTAACAAAATTTAGGGCTGAAATATTTCATAGCACAAACTTTTAGTACTTTCATATCCACAGTAATGACGGAGTGTATATGACATGCTTTGTACCACTGACGCTACTCGCCTGCCAGTTATTATTATGCTACAATAATAATTGTGGATAATAATTATTGTAGCATAATAATAATGAACTAATATATTATTAGTTCATTCCCTGACATCCCAAGATTTATCTTTAAAATAAAATATCATGGCTGTGCATAAGTCCAAAAAACTGTAAATAAAGTATTTTTCATCAAAACCTCCTGTTATAAAAAATTCTAAATATGAAATGTATGTAATTAGATCTTTTCAACAAAAAATCCTTTTATTTCTCACATAATTTTATATTATTCACATGCACTTGAATTACCGGTAGCAAAATTACAGATAAGTCAACAAAAATAAATTATGGTGCTTCATTACCCACATACACATACATAAATAAATAATTTTAAAAATTAAGATGCTAATAATCATTACACCTCATCATTGGTGATAAATAATGTATTAGATACTATAGTGTTGCGTGAATGGTGGCGCACAAGATGTCTCGCTCGAGTGTAAACGTGACTCGAAACTGCTGAAAACTCACACTGAATTAGAAGTACTCCAACTTCGCTATAGAAGTTTTCACTTCATTATTGAGAACAAGTTGTGACTTGTAAACG
Source organism: Homalodisca vitripennis (assembly GCF_021130785.1). Classification (NCBI taxonomy): domain Eukaryota; kingdom Metazoa; phylum Arthropoda; class Insecta; order Hemiptera; family Cicadellidae; genus Homalodisca; species Homalodisca vitripennis. Next base: position 150,572,415 of record NC_060212.1, read on the forward strand.
CAAATTCTATTATTAGAAATTTTTATTCATACAAGCCCACTTGTTTTTAGTTTATGATTTGTATCTTATGTTATAAAGATGAAAGTTTTAAAATTCTCAGTTACATACTATAAAATTTTAAAAGGGTAGCAATAAAATATTTAAATGTGATATATTTTTCATCTTAAATTTAAGAGTTTAGTTTTTTAGAATGTTTGGAACTCTTTTATAGTGTACTCTTTTGGAACTCTTTTAAATTTCGGTTTTATATGCGCAAATATTGGGACGTTTCTTTACCACTTTACTTAATTTTAAAGGAGTAAAAAAGAGGGGGAGTAAAGAATTGGAAGGAAACATTAACGCTCAGTCCGCTTTGGTCTCGACGTCATCGGCTTTAGTATTTACATAAATTTGCGTATCAATAGAGGAGACTTGTAGGCTAGGAAGATACGGTCGATTATAAAAACAAACGTTGTTGTTAGCTTGTCAAACAGATAATTGGCTTTTTGTTGGGTCGATTACTGGCCCAGCGCCATACACTCAGCCCGTCGAGTCATACAAGCGCTCCCAATTACTTTATAATAGCACAAGCTACAGTACTCGTGATCCTCATTTTCCTTACTTATTCTATTCCAGCCTCAGTCAGTTGCGATTGTGTTCCAGGCAATAAAGGAACTTTGTAAGATGAGCGTAGATGACTCCTATTAAATATTTTCTAGCGATCAACGTTATATTTTAGTTCGCCAAACTTTGGCATAGTCGAGATTGATTGTTTTAACTCAGTAAAATGTATACGAGGAATTGTTTTCTTACTTATCGTGTGTAAAGGATAGAATAATTAAAATTTTACTTCAAACGTTTAGTGTGGAAAATAATAAAAAGACAACGATCCCCCCCCCCCCCCACCCCCCCCCCCCCCCACCCCCCCCCCCCCCCACCCCCCCCCCCCCCCACCCCCCCCCCCCCCCACCCCCCCCCCCCCCCACCCCATCTTCTCCATTGTAGATTGCTTCGATGTCATCACCTGTCTGAGGTCTCTTCTTTCCTCCTCAAACAGTTCACAACTTCATGAGCACATGGTTTGCGGTCTCCAACTCTCCTCCTCCACCAGGTTAAATCTTTTGAGGTTCGCCTTGAAATTTCCAGTGACAAACTGTGTCAGGTAATGGTCCATCTCCAACTTCTGCTGCAGTCTCCTTCTGATGTCCGGCATGTATTTGAAGGTCTCCCTCCCTTTTTCGGTATCCTGCCAGCGCCTCTGCCATTCTTCCAGAGTCTCTTCCCGTCTCGCTGCATTGCTCTCAGCAGTGTCCTTGCCTTCTTCCTTATCCTCCCACCTCTTCACCTTCTCTTCTATTTGCAGGTCAATCGGTGTGTCACTCCTGCCAGCACTCTGATTGCGTCATGCGAGACCGCGTTGTATGCCTTTGCTACCTTCAGTAGAACTCTTCTTTGCATGCTCAGCAATTTCCTCTTCAGTGCAATCTTTCGGGCATTTTTCCCCCAGAACTCACATCCGTACAAACATCACCGGCTCCACGCAAACCTTTGTATAGCGTCATAAGGTGACTCCCCTGTCATACCACTATTGGCTCTTGCCAGTGGTTAATTTCAGTGGGAACGCAAGGGAACGGCGTTCCCCTTACCTCCCAAGAGTGCCGGAACGCAAGGGAACGCTTTTTAAAACTACGACTTACAAGTTTTAGTTAAAAAAAATTGTTTTAGGTAGGATCTCAATATTTATGCTATGCTTTGTATGAGAGTGACTCGTAAGCAGATAGTAAGCGCCCGTACAAGCAGTTGTGAGCTGTGCTGTGATGAGTCTTGCACGGAATCAGGCAGGAGGAAGGTGACGGGCGAGTCATCCTAGTTCGCGCATGCGCGGCTGCGCCTCTCAATAACAAAGCAATACCCACCCCACCCCCTTCCTTTCTCCCTCCATTCCTTCACCGCGCCACCGCCCAGTGATCACAAGTGTGTTGATTAGTTGACTTGACCTTGGTGTGTTTCGCGTTTAAGTTACAAGTTGCATCGCATCCCATCACGCTTAAGTTCGTTTTTGAGGTGCAGCAGGTCGTTGATTGTGTTCGTGTTTATGCTTATTAGTGCTGGTGCAGCTAAATAGTTTCCTAATTGACTATGACTAGTACCAGAAAAATTGTTGATTTCTTTAAACCTAACCCTAAGAAACAAAAAGGTTATGCGAATAATGAGAACTGCAGTTCGGAAGCATTGACTACAACTTCAATTGTTGATCAAGATAAAAAAGAAGACGCAATCGGGAGATCAATGAGGATAATTGCGGATTTACCATTCCCCTTCGACTTCCTCGTCGGTCAAAATAGTATCCAGGTTGGTGGGTTTGGGATCTGATGCAGACGAAGCTAAGGTTAGTAATGAAAATAATGATTTTGTTAATAGGGGTGAACAGCCAGTTTGTTGGTCTCTGAAGAACAAATTGTTGAATTTAAAGCTAAAAAATCCATGGTTAATTGTGAACAGAGAACTAGGTTGCAACGTTTGCCGTAGTGTGAGTACTCTAGGTGCAGAGAAAACGAAGGGCCTAAAGATTAGCGAAGAGTGGGTTTTAGGAACTTTTGCCGCTTATGGAAACAATAAAAAAAGACCAGCAATCCTCTCTTAGGAAAAAGATATTTTTTACACCGTGGGTCTCGAGCTCATTCTTTAGCTGAAAAAATACTCATTGAAGCTAAGAAAGATACAATGAAAAAGCTGTTTGCTTCTATGCATAAAGAGCAGCAGATTGTAAACTGAGCGCATTTTCCGCACGGCTTTATAAGCAAGCTAAACTAAATAGGCCATTTTTTGAGTTTGAAACTGAAATTGATCTTCAAATAATGAATGGCTTAGATATGGGGCGAATCCTAACATTCAAATGTTGCTTGCTCCAATATAATTTCATCATATTTCTGATGAAATGAAATCAGACTTGATAAATGGCCTAATCAATTCAGACTCTAAATTTTCCCTGCTTTTGGATGAAGCCACTTCAGTTTCAAACAAAAATGCTTTGGTGGTTTATATCAGAACTGTTCTAAAGGGAATGCAAAACCCTATGACAGTGTTCTTAACACTTTTTGAGCTAAATAGCACAACATCAGCTGGTATATTACAAGAACTTTTAAATCAGTTACAAGCATTAGGTCTAAGCTTTGAATTCATGAAAGACCATATGATTGCTCTTAACTTGTGATGGTGCTTCCAGTGCTACTAGGCAAGAAAATCTGGCCTCCTTGCTATACAGCTTACTGAAAACGTTCCCCAACTTGTTCATTTGGCATTGTTTGAAACCATCGTTTAGAGCTTGCCGTGCACGATTCCATAGAAGAAGTAGCTGGAATCAGTCATTTTAAGATATTCATGGATAAAATTAGAAACATGTTTAGTTGTTCACCGAAAAACCGCAGGGAGTTGGCAGAAGTTGATAAAGGACTAGAGGAGCAAATGTTAAAAATCGGCCGTGTTTTAGATACTCGTTGGGTAGCCTCCAGCTTTAATGGCGGTGTGAAAGCAGTTTGGACAGATTTTAAAGCTTTGTACAATCATTTCATTGAAGCATCTGAAGACAAACAAAGGGACTCGAAGCAACGTTCAACTTACAAAGGGCTTTGTAGTACATTATCTTCTACAACTTTTGTACACAACCTGGCATTGATGTTCGATGCTCTAGAAGAGTTTATCGGATTTGTCCTTACAGCTTCAAAAATCAAGCCTCAAACCTTATCCAAGCCCACAGTGATGTAACACTGTTAATCAAAAGTGTTTGAAAAACCGAGTTGAAAACATGGGTAGACGTTCAGTGGAAGCTAAAATTGCTATTGACGATTTGATGTTTCAAGATGTTAAACTTTGTATAAGATCCAAGATACCCAGTATTCCAGAAAAACAGTTCTATCGGAGACTCGCTAACAACTTGACTTCAAGGTTGCTATCATCCATCTTCAAATGCGGCGCTGAACACTACACCAAAATCATGAATGACATCAAAGTGATCCACCCCATGTATTGGCCAAAAGACTTATCCATCACCTACGGAGAATGTGAGATCCAGCGAATCTGCGATAGATTTAAGATTAGCAGCTCTCAGGATATAATTAGAGACTTCAGACACTTCAAGCAGGGACTGAAGCCTATGTTAAGTGGGAGAGGAAACCTACTATTCTAGAGCAACCGCCGTCGTTTAAGAAACTGATTTCCATCATAAATAGTATTGCAGTGTCTAGTGCTGAATGTGAACGTGGGTTTTCTGCAATGAATCTAATTATGTCTCCTCTTAGATCTTCACTCTACATTAGCACTGTTTGCGATTTATTGCGGATCAGGCTCCTAGGACCTCCTGTGGCTAGATACAATCCCGAGCGACACGTCAAAATCTGGCTGGCGAAGGGACACCATTCTGCACTTGACACCAAGTCAAAACAACGAGGGCAGAAAACTTACCATGAAGACAGCATTGCATTGTGGGAACTTTTTTCCTAAATCTGTTTTTTAAATATCTTTTAGAATTTCAGAACATTAAGTTTTCATTAAAATAACTAGCCTATGCCTAACTTATAGTTGTGTTCTGAACTCAAGTTTCTGAGTTCTTTTTTGTACTTACAGTTAGTTTTTGTGTATTGTTGTTTTGTTTCTTTTGTAGTTTTTACTTTAAAATATTAACAAACAACTAAAACTAAGTTTACCAACAGTCTTGGCATTACCTTACAATATTATTACTACAAATCCGTACATATTTGTTATAATAACTAATAAGCAAATAAAATAATCAACCTTAAACTTTTTAAAACTACACTAAATTTAAAAAAATGAAACCGTGTTACTCCACTCTGTGTGTCATTTATTTTGTGTGTAATTAAACGCTTCCTTTTACTTTCCAAGAAGTTGGTTTATTTTGAATGTATTAATATTGTTTTGTACCCATAAGGTATGCAATTTTTTTTGTAAAATATGCAAAATTGTAAAAAAAGCTGTTATATTAACAAACATCCATTTACATATTAATATGTATTATTATTACTACTGTAATGTGTATAAATAAAAACTGTGAATAAGGCTCAATTTGTTTTTATTTTACCATTCATTAAAAAATTAATATTGGCGAGCTTCATTGATTCAAACAAAATGGTCAATTGAAATCAAAACCAAATATTTCTGGGAAATTTAAAGTAGGCAACAACGTGTTAATGGAGTAGAGTAGAGTAGAGAGTAAAACTCAATAATTTAAATTCATGTTTTTATTTTCTTACATCCTAATCAAGTACCTTAAAGAAAATAAACAGCATTAAAATATCACTTGGTATTTTATGAAAATGAATGTATTATTATGTCTGGGTGGCCTAAAAACAAAGGTTTACAGTTATAATTTTCAAAAGTTTTCCTGGGTGAGGGCCCCCCTCCTTCCTGGGGTGTATTCCATACCCACCGGTCTGAGCTTCCCGCTTTAAGAGTTCCCACACCTAAAATTTTAGAAATTAAGCACTGGCTCTTGCCTGTCCTGCCAGTTTGGTGTAGACCCCTTTCATTTTCTCGCACACCTCCTCCACACGTTTATCAAAACTCATCCTCTGTCCTACTACCACTGCTAAGTACTTCATTTCCTTTTTGTATCGTATATATTCTCCTTCCACTAACAGCCTAGGTGGTCTTACCAACTTTCCTTTCAACATCACTGTCACTGTCTTTGCTTTTGAAAACTTCAGCTTCCTTTGTTGTCCCCATTATATTACCTTTTCTACGGCCCTACTACCTCTATCAGCCAACTGTTGTGTACTCTGTCCTCTGACTATCAGCAGTGCGTCGTCAGCATATGCAGTGATTGTTACTCCTTCCATTGTTTGTTACACCAAGGAGCTCTTACCTTTTACGATTCAATTAATTTGTATTTGTCGGTTTTTTCACAACATAGATAATTACAATTTGTCTACGTCAAATTTTGTATATGCAAAGTCATTTTAAATTATATACAACATAACATGTGTTTACATATGAAATGTGTGAGATTAGAACTTGGGACCTTATGATTCTGGGGCATCCTCTATTTTTGCAGCTGCAATAAAATTATTTTAAACAAATCCTTTAAGACCGAATTAGTGGGCAATCCATTTGAAATACATTTCTACAGTTAGCTGTCTGTCCCACTAAACATTTGAAACACCCTGTATAAACTCTAACTGTATCGGAAAGAATGGAAATAATGGCAAAAACCAAAACACTTCTTAGCGTTCTCAATATGTATTCCAACAATATTACAGAAATTAATAATCTTGGGTGATAGTTATGTTTATTGAATAATCTACTACCTGAATTTTTGTCGTCCATCCCAATATTGTTAGAATTTTATTTTTAAGATTTCAATGACGATAATACATGGATTTTGTATTCTCGGAGTAACACTGCTACTTCAGACAGTGAGTGACTCCAAGACATTCGCTATTAAAGGACGTACATTTGTCTCGAGAGCTTTCTTAGAACCCTTAAAATATATTTGCGTACTTGTTTCATAAATTGGACAATTTTACCTTCCTATACAACTATATAAAATTTGGCGGACAACCATGGAAACAAAACTTTTCGAATTATTTAGCTTACGAGTATAAAACTAGGATTTGCGCAAGTTAAAATATAAGTGTGCTCTTCACAGGACACTTGGAAAAATATTTTGAGATTTTCGCAATGATTATACAAATGGTATATGCAAAAATAGGTTACATGATTTTTAGATAACATGAATGTGTTTTCATTTGAAATTATGATTCAAACATGGAACCTTCTGTTTTGAAATTATTTAAATCAAATTCTTTAGGGCCGATTCAGTAGGAAATTCGTTTGAACTGAATCTCTTTACCTACTTAGTTAGCTATTTAACCGCTAAACATCTGAGACGGATGGTCTAAAACACTCAGTACGTTTACCGTGCATGTTTACCTAGATAAATGTTCAGTAGTTGGTGGTCCTCTTTTGTAAAAGAATTTGTTTTTTCACTTTCCCATCACAACTATATAATAAACACGGGAATGGAAGACACAATCACGTATAACCGACACTACTGTAGTTCCTACGGAGCTTTCGATATCCTACCAGGATAAAATTAAATGTATCCACCCATTTTCTTTGCTTCGAACTTAAATTTTATATTCTATAGATTTAGATATCTAGGTCATAAAGTTAATTGATTGAAAGAGTTTTTAGAATAAAACGTAGTTGTTAAAAGTTACAATTTTTTATTTTTTGTGAATATAGTTTATTCAAAAATGTTATTGCAATATTTCAAAACGAACGTAATTATTTTTAAACTACTGTTGCCGATTAGAATTTTACGAATTATTCATAGTGGAAGATCAATTTCTTGTGATACGTTTCATTACTCAGGGATCGTGGAGATTCTATTTTGAAAGTTAGTTAAAATCCATATGGAGTCAGACCTCTGTCAAACCAAAAAAAGAAATAACCCTACGTTTGTTAGATCATCTGGCTAGCTAAAAAGTCACTAGAATGTATATACAATGTCTGAGGTGTTCTTTTCTTTGTGAAACCTTCCACTGCTACAACAGAAAAGAGCAAGAGTGGTTTGAGACAGGATAAGGTGCTGTGTGTAGTTTCCTAATGAGTGGATCGTGAGACTTTATCGTCTTTTTTTAATTTATTTGATAGCTAAATTGGTTTACATAAACTTATGCTGTTTTATTATTTTTTCCATAACTGCAATACTAGTTAAGTGACATTTTATTAGTCTCAACTACTGAATAGACATTATTTATTGCAATCTATTTTTTAAACGATTATTATAAATAATGACAATTACTTGTAATGCATCCGTCGAATGTAGTTGGCTGAGCTTTAGCGAAACCTTCACTCGTGGGGATGGAAAAATTTCGTTTCTGTCTGTCTGTCTGTTTGTGTCCGATATCTCTAAAACGAACTAACCAATAGACTCCAACTTATGCATGAAGATTCATTACTATATAAGGAAAATGTGTTCGTTTACTCCATCGGATTTAGCTGAGCTTTAGTGAATATTTTTAAACTGGTCTTATGGTTAAACATGATGACTACAAGAAAATATCAGAAGAAGAAAGTTTGTAAACAAACTCTTTTTTTACAATTTTTTTCTCATTTAAGCCTCAGCGTCAGCTATGCCGGCTTCGAAGTGCACTGGTTTTTCTTATTAAAGTACAAAGTACATGATTGGACCTCCCCGAGATTTGAACCCGTGATCTCTCGGTTAGAGAGCCGAGACTATAACCATTAGTCTACGGAGGAGGACTGTAAACATACTCAATACACCCGTAAGAGTGACATATTCCAAACATGTGAAATATTAACACATGGAACTTAACTATCCCAACACATACATCATTTTATCGTGAAGACTACTACCAGAGTTTATACCCTTCCGTCCAAATTTTGTTAGAATTGTATTTTTTGGCGTTTTAATAACGATAATATATGCATACGCACGCACGCACACTCGCAAGAATGTAAACAAATATGATGAATACAGTAAATGAACAACAATGAATAAAGATAAATATTCTCTAAATGTCTTACGAACAATCTTTTCACGTATTCATCTACTAAGTAATAAGTATACAGCATATAATAAATACACTGAACACTTTCTATCCAGTAAACTTTGACAATAAGAAAAATATGTTCTATTTAGTTCATAAAATTGAGGTCATTACTGGAAGAAAATGGACTACAACTAAACAAAAGGTTTAGCTCGATAATGCTACAAATCATTGTGCAGAACTATATTTTCCGCAATAGCTTACAATGATATCGGCACGAAAATACAGTCACAAACGTGTGCCATATAACCCTTATTTGGGTGGTATTTATTTTAAATTCAAAGCTTGTATCTCTTAATATTGTATAGTTTGAGATTTTTCTTACGGAAAAGTGTTTAAAAAAACGTGTACTCAGAATTTATCAATCTCTGAGCACGATTCTTAGAATATCATCCTCGACCTTTTTCCGCTTCCGACATGGTTGAACAAAGTCCTCTTTACCAAAACCTTAACATCCTCCCTATACAACATTTGTTCACTTTTAAAACATTACGACTTTTTTATTGCAGAAGTGGCAACAGAGGGTTCTCAAGGAGCCACTATAATATGCGTAGTAATAAACTCAGACTATTCATGTTACCAAAAGTAAACAAGTTTATAATAAAACAATCATTCTTATATCTGGGACCGAAGTATTTTAACAAGTTGCCTACTGAAATTAAAGAAATAGAAAATATAAACCTTTTTTGTAAAAAACTAAAAATATGGCTTTTAGATAAAAAAGAACTTACTTGTTTACAGGAAAATATTTGTTAAAATTATACGTATGATTAAAATTTTACGTATGATTAATTAAGTATTATAGTATTATTAGAGTATTGTATCTGTTTGCCTTTGTATTTGTATTAAATATTAAACTGTGTACTTTTATATATAAAATCAAATAACTCTGTAATCGTAGTTTTAAACGGTGTATCCATTGCAAACAAGTCTAGGCTCATTGTAAAAAATTGTAACTGTCTTATCTTATCTTATATTATGTATTGTTCGCCTCCCCCACATCAAGACACGCCACAAACACTGCAAAGCTGCACGTCAACCTTAATTGTACAGTATACTGAACTGAACTCAAATATGTTATATTTATTATGTATTGAAAATTTGTTAACTAGCCACAATTACTGGTAACATTGGTTAGTATTATTCCATTATTGCAATGTCTTGTAAATTTGAATTATTGTGGAATAAACTTCATTATATTCATTATATCATTAAGTCAAACTTCGCTCTCAGAGGCTTGTCACGTCTGATGAAACTCACTTAGAACTACTTCTAACTCGGGAAAACATTAACAATGGGAAAGTGTTTAACACTGTCATACACCGGCACGACATCTAAAAGGATATTCTTTTAACGCATTGTTAATAACATAAACATAACGGAATTATACCGTAGTATAGGGGGTTTTTAAACTAGTTAAAATATGTTTTTAGCCTTGTTATATATCGATCGCACTATGTCCTCACGAATGTTTCTGATTTTTCAATGTATTCTTCTAAATTTCCAGTGTATCATTGAACAATTTCCAAATACGACACAATAGTCCCAATTACTTTATTTTACAACAAGTACTTGCCTGTTCTCGATACGTCCACCCTTTGCATTGTGCCAGGTTTTAAACCAATACCAAATTGTTTAGTCACCAACACATCACAATATAAAAATTGTTTATTTAAAATATGACGGTGGAAGTGAGTTGTTATAGAATTCTTTTACTCTCGTTATTCCATCAGCGGTTAATATTCCTAATAAGTGTTTCGCCGGAGACTCTTATAGAAGAGATGTTGTCCAGTCCCGAATCGTGGAGCGCTGTCGCTGCGTTCTGCAAGAGGGTGCTAATGCAAAAAAGAAGAGAGCAGCTATAAAGCACCAGAATAGCTCATGCCGGTGGATTTTAGAATGAAGTAATGCCCATTGGGCGAACGATGGCACCTTCTTGAAGTAGTTGCAGAGATGCGTTCCCGAGAGGGTTTCCAATGCCTGGACCGGTAGGTTTTTAGTGGGTGAGAGTCCCACACACCAGGGCGAACATCTGTCCCTGACGGTGCATAATGCATTTTCCTATCGTAAAAAAAAATATTCCTAATAACATAAATTATTTGTTTCAGATTTTTCACTTTTTTCTCAAGTTTTATAATTTTAACTTGACTTTTGTTTGATCTCTACTACTGATTTACCAAATATTGTGCATGATAAGGATATTTAAAACCATAAATAGAGACATAAATAATGTGAAATACTGCGTATAACACTACTATCATTGCTATTGGTAAAACAAACTAATTTTACAAATAGGTGAGGCACGAGTCTACACTATAGGAATGTATTTGTTACTCAATATGTGGCTCATTTCCAGTATTGTTCTCCGTTGTCTTGCCGTGAAATCTGTCTGATTACTGTGGAGAACACGCTACGTGTGTAAAGATCTACTTCTATTTTTATATACAATCTGCCTTATTTCTCTTCTGGATTTTTATCATTCCAGTTGTACACATTCAGTAGTAAACATATTTCATTCACACGTGTGTGCTCGTTGAAAAATGTAAAATGCAGTTGTGAAAATTGCAAAGTGTAAATTGCACATGCGTGTAAAAACGCACAATGTTACTGACAAATGCGTTAATATGTAGTTATTTTATTCCTTTTAGAGGATTCATAAATCTAAGAACTGTTGTACATATCACCATATTTATTAACTTTATTTCGATACATAAAGTGATTTCCATACTGGCGCGTATGATTTATATTTAATTTAACATTGAACGAAGATTTCGTTTTAATTTTAAATACTGGAAAAATATTTAGCATTTGTTTTTGAGTTTAGATTCAGTTTTTTATTTAGTAATAAACAAAGGATATTATTGCTTATTTAAATTACCCATACAATATTTTTATTAATTAAAATTAAACCTACTTGGAAGAGACTCCATCGTCAGTCTGCACTTCTACTTACTTTCTGATATATACTTGATATTCTTAAATTTCCTTACCAAACAAGGATTTTCGTACATTTTCTTTCTAGTCACTATTTTTATATCCCTTGATTTCATCCTAGGTGTTGTTAGCTCTTGGCAGATCAAAACCCGACTTTGCAATAACTCGAAATACTTAGTTTAGATTGGTAATTTGGTACCAGTTCACTCAAACACATCACTGTAAGAATTTTGATCTGTCTTTAAACCTGAGTGGGATTTTGTATATTTGTCCTTATCAAGTATCCGCTACCAACAACAACATCAACATTAAATGACACATCAACATTAAATGACACATCACATTAAACATTCAACACACACAACACGCATTAAACACAACAACACATTAAACACACACACACGCGCGCATTTGAACATTAAATGTTCAATCTTACTTTCATATATCTAGTCACTCTATACCTACTTAACATAACTTACAACAGTGTTTTTCTGTATTACATTTAGTATATCAGTATTTCCTCTTTAATTTATATTATTTATAATTTAAGGGCTTGCTTTAAAGCATTATTATGTATGTCTTTTCTAATTTCACTGCAATATGTATAAGATTCATCATTTCAGTTTCTATTATTTTGTTATTACTTTTATAAGGCTGATACATACACTTCGGAGTTAATATATTTACGATATATGCTGTTTAATAATAACAATATTTTATACATGTCAATGTGAATGTTTGTTTAAATGGTATACACTTTATTTTACTAACATAAATTAACAAAATTGCATTTTTGGCAAACGTTGTTTATTTAAAATTAGCAGTTACCCACGTCTTTGCACCCGAGTCCTTATTGAATAATAGGTACGTCATTAGCACATCCATTTGAAATGGCATAATGCACATTCCTGAAATCCATAAGATATTTCATCACCCCATCTACACCCGTCGGATTCCCCCTGACTCGTCGGTCACACTCCGAGTGACGGGTGTGTATTTCACAATAATTGAACTTTAAGTTCGAAGAGCAATGTCTTAGGACTATGAATATGGAGAGTAAAGAAGTTTTTATGAGTACCAGAGTTTTTATGAATATCACCAAAAAATAATTTAACACATGAACTATTATAGACCAATAACTCAGGTCTAAAAAATGTCTTTTTCAGTAAAAAAGATTACTTATGGCCATTGTAATCTACTTCAGTCTAAGATATTTACGGTGCCGTAGAAGATAATTGTTTGGAATTGATATTAATGTAATACTCTAAAAGCGATACAAATGGTTATCCTGCTTAAGAAAGTACTTATAGTTGGTCTTAAAATTCTACTTAGGCCTTCTGCCTACAGCCATTATAATATACTTCCTGTGTAAGGTATTTCCTTTGCCGTTAGTTTGTTCAGAGGAAAAACACATGTGCTTTTGCTTTCACCTATCTAAAACAGCGGAAACTTAAAAAAAAAATATGGTTATTCTAGGGGTTGGAACCTTTTTCTTGCGGGCTCTTCACAAACAGTCTGTACTTTGTCTGATAAGAGTATAAGGCACAGGTATTTCGAATTTCTTCGTCCTAGGCCATCGGTAAGTTGAAAACAAAAATGAAGTTTTTCTTAAAATTACAGGCCTATTTCCTTCCTGTGGGTGGTTGAATATGAAAAATGTTTATATTGATTGTTGAGAGCATGACGTACGTGAATTTCATCATTCTGCCCATCAGGAACTTGAAAAACACACATATAGTTCTGTAGGGGTTGTAATCAAATTTCAATCCTTATGAGTAGTTGATTTTCTTGAAAGATATTATTTGCCTTTCACACATGTAAAAACCCTAAGAGTTTAAAAACAAAATATAGTTCTTCTAGAATTTATAACTGCATTTTAACCCCTATGGATGTTTAATCTTAATTAAAATGCTTTAGTTAAACTCTTTATGCCATGAAGCACACGTGTACCAAATTTCAGCTTTCTGTGATATCGGAAAGCTGGAGAACTAGTGATGAGTAAGTGAGGGTTTTGCCTTTTTTATATAGAGATGTCTGTTTATAAATTAAATAGCGTCATTTTCAAATTGCAAATTCTTTTATTGGCAAAGTATTTCCTGCATAATTTAATCCGATATTAAAAATAGCCGAAAAGAGGATGGCGGTGACATTAATACTGGCGCCCGAAATAATCTTTTTCCTTTTTCGCGCCAATGAATGGATTAATTACGTGTCAACAGAAGGAGGGCAGGACACTGTTGACAGTTCCTAACAGCTGTTCCATCCTGGTAGCAATTTGTGGCTCTTGTCGGAACGTGTTTTGCTCTGGTGATCACCACGGCTCCTTCTTTAATGATAACCCGCCATGTTGTTGGTATGTTAACATACGTACTTTTATCTGTTTATCTTTTTTATGTTAATGTGTCTTACTATATATTACACAAAATTAACAGTATTATGAAAATTGCCTATAATGTCCTACTTTCCTCTTCAGATACCCAAAATGTTATGGCTAATATATATATATATATATATATATATATATATATATATATATATATATATATATATATATATATATATTAACGTTTACATCACACTTTTTTATGTAACTAAGGACGTTTGAAAATGGTCTAAAATTAATTCCAGGAAGAGATTAGCAAAATATTCAACGGATTAGGCTACTATATGTGATTTACTAGCGTTATTCTTGTGTAATTGTACTGAATTGTAAAGTCTTACGGAAAAAAGTAATTACCATCTGTGGCATACGGTGTAAATTACCTCAGTATATAAATTTAGATGTTTCTAGATATAACTAATCTGAAAAAAATAATCAAATTATAGTTTTTCTGTATAATCTTTTTCTGACAATATGAGGTAAATTGCAAATATTAGCTAGGATTGAGGTTATACGACTGCAGTTTGGATCGTAAAAAGATTTTTGCCAATCTTATATATATAAAAATCTTGAGTCACGATGTATGTTGCCAATAAACTCCAAAACGACTGAACCAATTTCAATCAAATTTCACATGTATCCGTAATTTAGTCTAACTTAGAAGATAGGATAGTTATTATCTGAATTATTCGCTTATGTCGTGAATATAAACGAATAAAATGAAGAAAAGTTTTCAAAGCGCCTGCACATTATAACCTGCAATTACGAGATAGATACGTATATTAAACAGTGAAACACTATTTGAAGGCGCTAAGTTATGATGTATAATTGTCTAAACTAAATTTTTGGTTGAACTTAAAGGTTGAGTGGTAGACCACTTTGTAATAAAATACATTATGCATGTACAATACATTTTTGACACATTTTTCTTGATCGTGACATCAAGGTAAAATCTACATCGGGGTTGGAAATATAATTTACTTCAACCAGAAATGCTCATACGCGGGCAAAACTTACGAAAAGCGTGCGAAGCCGCGGGAAACAGCTAGTAAACTATAAAATTTCACGTGTCACAATATGTTACAACATGTTCAAAAATGTACCGCCTTTGAACCTTTCAACCCTTTCATTGCAATGACAAACTTAAAACAAAGAATATTTTAACAGTTAAGAAAGTATATACAAACATACAATAACAAGGGTTGTTTAAGCGTAATAAAGGGACTTATTATTTATTAATTATAAATATACTAATTTTAAGAGCCGGTTATGCTGTCGCCCATCTTGAGTTCAGGCCTACAAAACAGTTTTAAACCTCAAAGTCCTTTTAAGTTCTTATTTTTGGGTCATAAAATGGTGCGAGATGTCACATTTCAAAGACGTAATCAATACGCTTCTGATCGCATTTTTTAGATAACCAATGTTTTTATTGGTTTCCATTACAAAAATTTCAAACCTTTTTGTATTTAACCGCAATACTCAACAAGTATACACTGTGTAAGAAAGGATCGCATGTAAATCATTTCGTTACAGCTAGATTATTAAACTGTTAAACTAGATTCAGAACAATATAGATCCAACAAAGTTAACAGTGCCTTCTCCTTATCGCCATTATCACAGAGCTGAACCTGAACATTCACCTACCTAAATACTAACAGTAAATGGAAGGGGGACTGGACTTTTAATGTAAAAATCGCTGTGTCAACGACTCTATCTTCATTTCTAACCTTAGTGGTGGGCCTTTTACACTAACTATCGTTGACTCAACAACTCTTAAAAATAACAAATAACAGAGGGTCTTTTAGTCTACAAAGCTTTAATACAACGACCCTAAATAATTAAACAAAATAAAAGTTGAATTAATAAGTTCTATGTCACAAAGATGTATATTAGAACAACTAGAGATAAGGAAAAAGTAATAAAATTGCAAATAATATGTCCAATTTTATGTCTAAAATTAATATGGCCAATTATATTTTCTTGAATTTTTAATTTATAAGAATGTCAGCGTAGGAGGGTTGTCACCAAACACACTCTCCAAGTTTTACTATTTAGAACTCAAAGTTTAGCTAAAACTAGTTTCAAACTAGATAGTTTCAGAAACTTAAACTATTATAACACTGAACTTAATAGTAGCGTGATAATGCCACCAGCAGCCTTTATAATGAACTGCTACTGTCACGTACAATTAAGTCAAAATATTTATTTTACAGGCCGTGGTGACGTTCTCCTCCACCTACGTGTTGGTGGCTCTCAGCATAGACCGTTACTACGCCATCAAATACCCGATGAACTTCTCCGGCAGCTGTAAGTCCCTCGCATGCCCTTATTTTTGTGATTTAGCATATCAGTTGTTTAAATAGTTAAGAAGTTATCGCAATCGTAAATTATGTAAATTGATAACTTTATAAGTAACAGTTGTATTAAAACGTTGCAATCTCAATATAATTATGTAAAGAAGTGGCGTAGTCAAGGGAGATATTATGTAGTTTGCAATGCCTTCTTGATGTTTCTCATTGGAAGACTAAAGAATAATCGAAGATAAAAATATTGTGAAAATTTAACTCACGCTATATTATCAATAATAGTACGCAATGAGTTAATAATGTTCGATATGTAACTCACACTAGTCGTATTTTGGTGGTCTGTTTTTTTTTCTTGTGTATTATGTCAACTCCTTGCTAAACCTCCTACCCTTTTGAAAATCCTGAGTACGTTAAATACGTTAAACTAAAATGTGGTGAGTTTCGATATGGTTTGAACCGGACAACTTAGACGACAGTCCTGACTCCATTCGCATTAAGAATATGAAATAAAGAGTGATTGATGGATAAAGATATTACTTCTGTAATACAGGTAAATATATAGGTAAGGATAATTAAACTATTTATTTATTTTATTTCCAACGGTAACCCATTTTTACAATTGATTATATTATGGTAGAGATAGCATGCTTGAACAAAATATAATAATATAAAAGTAATTAACAATGTTTTCATAAATAACAAAGATACTAATAATAACATGAGTAGGGTAACAATATAAACTATCGACAGTAACAAGTAACAGATAATAAAGTATAAAGTAAGATAACAATAGATCAACAGTGCAATTACGATATGAGAACTGAACATATTAAAGAAAAATCAAATAGTCGAGCTTAACAACAGAAGTAATAAATAACAAATGGCAATAAACAAAAATATTAAGTACAACAACAGAGAACAACGCAAAACAACAAGAACTATTAAATAAGCTATAGGAGTATACTATATCTGAGCATTAAACCGTACAAAGTAATTTTATTATATTCTTGGGTAAGTCCTTCTTTTTTTAATTCTATCCCTTTTTTTCAAAAAATATATTTCAAGTGTCAAACACTTTTAATTAATACACTGAGGTAGACAAGTCATGAGCAAAAGGATTTAATTTCCTGTTAATGCTCCAAGATATTGTTCTACGCATCCGGTTCTTTTTAATTTAGTTAAATTAATGATTTTCGGCTGAGCGTCAGCGAAGTCTATCTCTTGAGAGTCACGTAATTTCTGTCTGGTTGTATCCATACGAATTCTCAAGACCGAACTGAGCTATAAAATTTTAATTTTGCATCAAGGCATATAAATATACAACATAACTAAATTAAAGTTTACTTTGGATTTTTCAAACACAAATAGTCCATATTTCAAAATCATGTTCATTTGTCAATCTAGTTATTTAAAATTAAGATTTGTCTTTCAGTTAGTTAAACAATATTTTACTGTCAGATTTAAGTATAAAAGATCTTGTTCAGTAATAACAGATATCGACCGAAATTTTCTTATAGACAATGCTAATGATATTTACTTTAAAATTTTGGAAAATTAATGTTTAAAATCTAATACCTTACTTTACATATTAACTAAAAAAAGGTAAAGTATTGCTCACAGATTTAAAGATAAAATTTGAATTTTTTTAATTCCGAACATGAAGCACTACTCAAGTTCAATTCGTACCGGAGAGGGAAAAGCTGGAGAAACTGCAGACCTACTTTTCCTTCCTGTTGCTTTATGTAAGGGGTGACCTCGACAGACATAAACATCTCACATCCTCGGTGAATTGTTTTAATGTTTCTCTCGCCGTCCGCGCCTCGCTGTAAGGCAAAACCTCGTGCTTTGTAATTCCTCAACTTCCAAAAGAACGTAAGGCATGTATGTTTTGCTTTTACCGCACACCACTAAAGTTTCTGTATAGTGGATTGATTTCCAAAGCATTTGGCCAATTGCATTGAATATGCATTCAACATTTAATCGATTTCCAGCATGGCTTTGCGGCCCATTGTAGGCATTCCATCCACATAAATTTTGTCAATAACGTCAATGTTACCTTATTACTAGTAATTAGTCATTACCAACAATAGGTTTCATATTTTTACATCTAGTTGAATATTAATTGTATGTCCTGTGTGGCGTGGTGACCCAATGGAATAAGGCTCAGTATTTTAGGTAGATACTATCAGCAACTTTTAGTTTACCTAAATAAATTCAAATTCAAATTCAAATTCTAATTAACTTTATTCATATTATTTGTACAATTACATTTGAATTTTATACAAATAAGGAATGGCATCATCTTACATGTTTTTATTTGATTATATCCTATGTGTCCATATATTCTCCAAATGAATACAAAGCCTTATCTGTCAAAAATCTTTTAAAATGTTTTTTAAACAATAAATCATTTTCTATGTTAAATAAAATTCTAGGGACTTGGCTTATAAATTTAATACCTGCCGAGCTAGGTTTTTTTATAATGAAATTCCAATGCATGTTTATGAACTGCCAATTGATTTCTATTTCTAGTAAAGTAGTTGTGATTTGACCCCAATCGGGGTAATTTGTCAAAATTTGATCTAACCATCATAACAGTTTTCCAGTATATACATTCCGTAAATAGTTAAAATTCCTAATTTTGAAAAATACTCTTTCACAGATTCCCCATCCTTTAAGTTCATGATTATCTAATTGCTTTTTTTTGAAGTTGAAGAATGCTTAACAGATTTGAATTACTAGTGGCCCCGTACAACACAACACCAAAGTTTATATGAGAATGTATGTGGGCATAATAAATGGTTTTCAAAATTTCAGTTGAGCAATATTTTGACATGGTTTTAAGAGCAAACAATCCGGAAGAAATCTTTTTTTGCAAAGCCAAAATATGTTCGTTCCAAGTTAAGTTCTCATCTAGAAGTAATCCTAAAAATTTAGTGTTAGTTAATTGAGAAATTTGTATATTGTCTATTGTTATGTTTGGCATAAGTTTTTTTCTATTTTGTTTTGTGCAGAAAGAGATCATATTTGTTTTATTAAAGTTTAGTAATAAGTTTTTACTGCAAAAATAATTATTAATACACACATGAGTTCCGTTTTACCTGCAATTTCTATTTCATTCAAACTTTTACCAGCAACTATTAAATTAGAGTCATCTGCATATAGACACAGCTTGCTCTGATCTTTTGTCAGAACATTTGGCAAACCCAACATATAAAGTAAGAAAAGAATTGGCCCAGAATGGAACCCTGTGGCACTCCATGCTTGATATTTTTTAAAGAAGATTTTGCAATGAGTGATTTGATTTAATTTGGTTACAAACTGCAAGTCAACATACTGTGGTCTATTTGAAATATAAGAAGCAAACCAGTTTAATGTAAAATCTTTAATACCAATATTTTTTAAAATTTCTATTAATATTTCATGTGATCACTATCAAAGGCCTTGGTAAGATCCATAAAAATGCCAACCACATAATTCCCTCTATCAATATTGTCCACTATGGATTCAATAAAATCCGTCCCAGCAGTTATGACAGACTTACCAGCTCTGAAGCCATGCTGTTCTCTGTCAAATATATTATTGGTTTCAAGAAAATCAACTAGTCGTAAATACATCACACGTTTCAAAGATTTTTGAAAAAGTAGACAAAAATGGATAAAGGTCGATAATTATTAGGGTCAGTTTCACTTCCTTTTTTGAAAACGGTTATAATTTTAGAGATTTTCAGTTTTTCAGGAAAAGATTCCAGACACAAAAGAGGAATTTATAACATGAGTCAGGGGCTTGATCAGGTACATTTTAGCTTGCTTGACAATTGGCATTGGAATTTCATCGTGGCCTGCTGAATATTTGTTAGGAAATGACATTATAATCTGATTTAATTCTTCCTCACTTACTGGTTGGGTGTGGAACTTTTTAGCATTAGAAGTTTTAAAGGTACCAGTGTTAACAGTGATGTGTGATGACAAGTTTGGTAATATTTCATTATCTACAATGTCAATAAAATGATTGTTAAAAATTTTCACAGATTTCCTCTGGTTCA
Source organism: Homalodisca vitripennis (assembly GCF_021130785.1). Lineage (NCBI taxonomy): Eukaryota > Metazoa > Arthropoda > Insecta > Hemiptera > Cicadellidae > Homalodisca > Homalodisca vitripennis. Next base: position 150,592,650 of record NC_060212.1, read on the forward strand.
GAATATTCATGGTTTTCATAAATCAATTTAATATGTTTATTAAAAATTGTGATAATTTTTTTGTTTCATTATTAATATTTTCCAAGTAAGATTTACATACGTTTTCAGAATTTCTAATTTTATTTTCAATATATTCCTTTTTTTGAAGAGTTTAATTTTTTGCTGTAATTTTTTTTTTCAACTGTTTTAATAGCTTATTTAGTGTTCTATCTTTGGTTAATCTTGTAGTTTGACTTAAACTTATAATTTTCCGCTTTTTTCTTTTTCCAAATCATAATTTATCCATTTGTCTTTATTAAAATTTACCCTAGACTTGACCAGAGGAAAACTAACATCAAAATAGTACATCAAAATTTCATGAAAAACATTGTATTTAGTGTCTACTGTTGCATTGTAGACTTCCAACCAAGTTTTCATTGCTCAACATATTTTTAAAGATCTCAATGTTTTCTCTTGTATATTTTCTACAAAACTGTGTTTCGGTCTTAAAAGATGTCTTTTTATTACAACATACATTAATTTTCAAAAGTTGGGCATCATGATCAGAGAGCTCAGTAATAACACCTTCAACCATAAGTGACTTTTTCGGTAAATTTGTTATAATATTATCAATTGCACTTTCACAATCCAGGGTAACTCTAGTCGGAAAATTCACCAAGTACTGCATGTTATGTTGCCTTAAAATATTACTTAATCTATCATGACTTTTAGAACAATGCAATACATTTATGGTTTATATCCCCAGCTAAAATTACATGCTCATAAGTTTCAGTTAAAATAGTTAAAACAATATCAAGTTTATCCAAAAAGAGGCCATCATAAATTAAAACCTGGAGTTCTATACAAACCCCACTAATACAAAAGAAAAATCAAAAGCTCGGCAGGAAACAATACAGCATTCAAACTCTTTATCTATACATAAGTTATTAATTCTAGGAATTACAACTCTCTTAACTTGGTAAGAGTTGCTGCCTAAAATCATAACTCCTCCACCACCACATGTTTGGCGACAATAGTTGGTTATAACAGAATAGTTATTAACTTTAGCAAATTTTATCTCATCAATTTTTAGTTTATGTTCACTCAACACTATTAGATCTGGTTTCAACTCTTCAAGAACTATTTCCAAAGATAATTTCCGCGATAAAAAGTGTTGGATATTTTGATGTAGAATTTTTTATTGTAAGATTTGCATTTCTTGAATCCAAAATTTTTTTATATATTGTGGAGGAGCTATTTACAGTATGTTTTGATCTATTTGAAATATCTACTTTAATGGTGGAAACTGATTTAGGCTTGCTATAAAAAAAGGGAGTCATTGTGCTGTTGGTGTGGCGTATATAGTGTTGGTGTGGAGTATGTTTGGTTGTGCTAGTGTTGTTTGTGGAGACATATGAACAGTTTGTTACAGATGGACTCAGGAAAGAGCTTTGAAATTCAGGAGACACCTTCCCACTCTCCCTCACACTCCCTTCACTTATCACAAAATCGCCCATTTCACTTTCACTACTCTCACAGACACTAGCTTCAGTTGTTGCTGGAAGTGAAGTTATTTCTTGGGTTGGAGTATGTGAGGAGAAAAAACAAGTTCGCTCTTGTAGGCCTGCGGCTGCGGAGTCGACCAACCTCTCCATACTGGGGAAAATGGAACTTGGGAGCTTATTTCCAGTTTATTACTCGCAGTTTCGGTTGAGGGCTGTGATGGTGTACCACGAAGACAATCTATAGAACCCTGAATCTGCTCGAGAAATTCATCATGTGACAGTCCTATCCTGAGTTTTCTCTGAGATTTTTGATCATAAGAAACTATGGTTACTGTAGCTCCAGTAGCCAATTGAAATTTTGAGAGATTGGAAATTAAGTGTTCAATAGTGATCTCATCTCGAACAGCACCTATTGGAGAACAAATCAGGTGCTTGAATCCCCTCCTCTCAAAATCCATAGCCAATTGATGAAAGGCCAAATCATAATCAGTTTTCTTTGGCTTGTTGTAGTACTTGGGTTTAGTAATGAGGCTGTAAATTCCTGCACCATGTCTGTGATTCTGGTACGCAAGATGTGAACTGACACAGTTTAAATCAGAAGGCTTTCCACATTGCTGCTTAAATATCACGGCAACTCCTGCTGTCATGTGGCGATCATGATCGAAGTCTGCTGAAATTGAATGAGCAAAAAGCCACAGATGCATTCTCTTGATGCTTGACGATAATATCTTTCATATTTGCAACAATTTATTTGAAAAGGTTTTTTTCTCTTTTGAGATTTCACAATCATTGGTGGGTTTCTACAGTGCACACTTTATTCTGTAACGAATAGTCACAATTATTTTTGAAACCAGTTTGTTTCGGAAATGTCATAGGCATTTATTTCCTTGCATATCCTGTTAACTATCAATTGCTTTCCTAAGAAGTTTAAGTGGATGCCATCTCGATTAAAACATTTTTCAGATAAAGCTGTCATGTCCACAAAAGAAACATTCTTCATTATTCTGGTTTGCTCATAGTAATGTAGATTTAAATTCATAAATTTTCCTCATTTATTCTATGGAATAGGGGTAGATCTTGTCTAAAGGGTATGCCACACAATATAAGTCTACAATGCCTATAAGACAGTAAGACAGATTTTAAATTAGTGTAAATGGTTTGAGTGCTTCCATTGTAAACATCATTTGCACCTCCCATGATAACTAAAAATTCTTCTGGTGCAAAAGTTATATTTCTTGTTTGGTCAATAATATCCATGAATTTAGCACCAGGTGATACCAACTCATTTACCTTGGAGGTTTTCTCGAGTTTATCATGAATTTTCCTGGCTAGATACCTGCCATGGCTGTCACCAACTATAGTAACATAAGGAGATGGTATTTGGTAAAATGTCCTGTTTAGGGTAACCTGTAGTAGGGGAGGCCTGTTCAGTTTGTATAGCTTTTTCACAGAGTATTTCAGGTTTTGTTTGGTTCCGAGGGTTTTTTCATAGACAAATCATTTTCCCCGATGTGAGTTTTTTATGCTATCATAGTCATTATTAGAACTTGGATGGTTAATAAAATGACAACACAATGTCTTTAGGAGTTAAAATTCCATTTTTTTTAACATAAGCAATGTAGGATCGTTTTTTTTTAGCACAATCATTTTCAGAAAAATCTGGGATCTTTATGTTCTGAAAGAAGTTCTTGCTGTTGAAATTAAGTAAAATGTAGTCAACTGCATGTAGAAGATACACCCACAATCAAATGAATTATTTTGATTCGGGCCATCAAGTGATATTAAAATTAGTTGTTGGTGAGTTCTGAAAATAATGAATAAGTTTCAGAGACACCAGCTTAGCAATTTCAGAGTTACCACTACTTCTCATAGAGTCATAGTGATAATATTTTATTTGCCACTTTTTCATACACAAGTAGACTCCAATGTGAGCCATTTACTGATTTATAACTATCCAACTTCCCCACTGTCATATTTGGCATTGTTTATAGGGATGAGTAGTATATTCCTTTTCATGTAAGGCAAGGGGATCCAGAAGAAATGATATGTCCTCCAGTTCTTTAATTGCTTTCGACTATTGTTGGGTTCATTAAAAAGCGGTTCTCTTTATTCCCAATCACTTTAACGGTAAGTACTGGAAATAAGAATCTATAGTGTCATCTGTTAACCAGGTCTGGCCTAAAATATCCAGTTTTAGATCTGCTGATTTTACCTGTTGTTTTAATCTCTCATTTTCTTTTTGTAGGGCAATCATATTTTAACTGTAAGTCCGAAAAATTGGTTTCAGACTTATTGTTTGCTAATTTTCTAAGGTCTCCTCTTGATTTCTGTAATTTTTTGATAACAAGGGAGATGGATCCTGATGGGCAAAATTTTTTGTGGGTACTTTTTCTGTTGATGTTTTATTTGCATATTTCAAGTTTCCACCTTTATCCTGCAATGAAGAACTTCTCAGGGGTCCTATTTGTGTTTTATTTTTAAGTTGTGCTCTTGTTTTAATGAATGGACTAGTTCCTGTGTTGTCCTTGATTGAAGATTGTTGTGACATTTTAAATTATATATAGACTATGTATAATATTAATAAAACAATAAAAAATGTCTATGTAACTGTTTACTATCCAGGGATTTAGTTTAATATATTTTTATTTAATAATTAATATTTGAATTCACTCTAAAAATTACTTCCAAGAGTAGCAAAATTATTCAGATTCCAAATGGATTTGAAACCAGGTATCTTGAGTGTGGAAGGCAGTCGCATTGCCAACTGAGCTACACAACCTTATCTAGGTAGGACTGATAAGCTTCACTTCACTCATTCAGCTTTACTACAGATAATACTGGAACCTGTTATCTATGGAAAACCCCAGGCCATTCACTTGTTAATCACTTTCATAAAAATGTCATATCAGCTTTTTTAGTGTTATCTTTGATGTTTACTTCTTTGAGCTAATATATTGTCTTATATAGTGTCATTGAAATTGAATGAATATTAAAGGTAAATATTAAAATATATACTTAGTTTTATAGGTTTAGTCCATCAGTTAAAACTTTTTGTCCTGTTAAATAAATAATAAACTTAGCTCAAAAAGTAAGTCCTGATTGCTGAGAACTTAAATCCTATCATAGTCTTGAGTTATACATTAAAAAATTTCACTACTTTTTATGGTTTTACATTTTAAAACTAATAATACCAGTCACTATCAAAACAAACAAAACATGCACTTCACACAACCACACATGTAGGCTCTCCTATCATATAATAGGCCCTTTATCACTCGCCATGACACAAGGGCCCACTTGCCGATGGTTCTCATGAGAATAGCCGAAAGTCGACCATAGTATAAAGTATTTCACCTATCTTTTGGTCTACATTCCTTCGAACGATCACCGCTGACAGCTACCCATCTGGTGAGGACAATTAAAATCTATTATTTCCAAAATTGTAGCGAAATCTGTAAATCCTATATGAGCATAATTCATAATGACGCTATTGTCTGTTACACGAGGTAAGGACCTCCAATTACAAACTATAAAAAAATCATCCAATTTCGATCTAGAGTGAGAACAAAACAAAATCTATTTTATTTATCGGATGGATATGTGTAATGAAAAAACAAAAATAAAAACCCACAAAATGCAAAATCCTTTTATGACAAGAAAAATTAATACAATATTATTAATATCGTATATTATCACTAATGTATATTATCAGTCGTAGGTGGTTAGTAGACGAATGCAGACGTATTGTGACCTGTATTTCGTAGTTCAGTTTTAATGATTAGTGTTTTGTATAGTTTTTAATTAACTGCATGTTTTTAGAGTTAGTGAAGTTGTCAAACAAAATGGTGGTTGTGATTCCTGACTTAGGCGTGCCACAACGCTTTGGTAAGATTTGTTTATTTTAACCTCGTTTGTAATTATGTATTAGGTTAGTTCTTTACCTGAAGAAGAGGTCAGATTGCAGATCTCGAAACGTAGTGTTACTGATTTCTTGTTTCACTGAACGATGGCAAACGTCCGGAAAAAATCCTGTTTCCTTCATAATATTATGTCATTTATGGTCATGAAAAATCAATGACTTTATTACTTTCTCGTATATACAGGACTTATGTAACGTCTGTATGTCTGTATATAACGAACACTCCAATATGTTTTACTACACAAAGTAGGCAAAGCCTTCCTAACAAGTAATCGCGGTCCTCTAGTTCCGAATGGCCCTCCCGTGGACACGTGTTGCCTGGGGTTGGCGACGATCCAGTTTGTCGCTCCCGGCCATTTGTATTGTTTTCACCAATTCGGTTTCTCTTCAATTTATTTTTTACCCTGCTGGGACGATTATGCAAACTCGAGTAAAAATATAACTTACACGCGAATAATAACCACATCCCTGCACGATCAGGAGGGTATTGTACTGGAGACAAACAAATAATAAGCTACAGTAACAATTACTTGATTAATTTACGTGATAAGTAAATTAGTAACTCAGCCATAATTTTATAAGAAACCCTCCTATGTTTGGAACCCGTCTTAAAGTCCTTACAAGAGCAGTATAATAATAATAATAATGGCTATTTTGCCCTAACTATAATTCAATAATGCAGAGCTACTGAAGTACAGGTTTACTAAACCCCTCAATCAACAAACGCCTTTAAACAAGAAACATCTCAAACTCGAATTCTCGTATCACAAAGATTGGATTGCCTTAAAATTAAGATACTTTTAAGTAAGGAAATACATTACCCAGCAGGAATCAATTCTGGCTGGTTTATACCTTCCAGTTGAACCTACCACTGGACACAGCACAAATCGATGTATCACTTAAATCTGGGTAACCTTATGGATGACCAGGAGCGGTACATCACTAACTGCAAATGTCGAGATTCTCGGGTGCAAAGGTAATTTGATAGGTCTAGTCTACTGTTGGATTACTGTTGGAGTTGGTGGGGTTCGTTCCCTAAGTATCAGAAGTTCTTTCTAGCCTCAGCAAGGGTTTCCAACCTCCTACCTGCTTTGACTGGAGAGGCTGGTTCAGAGCCGGCCTCCCCTTCTTCCGGGGGAGACATGACTGAGATTGGTGCCCTAATTCTTCCTCATGGATCTCGATAGGAGGCGGTCCCTACCCCCTAACCTTACCCATCCTGAATATCCTGTCACACAGGAAGCAGTGATAGTGTTCTTATAGGACTAAGTGCAATTTATGACCTTCTTGTCCTAAGAAAACAAAAAAAAGGAAGATACATTTTTTGTACTGGCTGAACGTTGGCGAACACTATCACTCGTGGGGCTGGAAAATTTTTATCTCTGTCTGTTTATGGTTATCACGATATCCAAGAACGACGTAACCTATAGATTTGATTTTTTTACGAAGCTTTCTTTGCATATAAACAACATCAAGTTCGATTATAATTCCTGTCTCTTTATGGGATTTGGATGAGCGCTAACAAACATGTTTACCTTGGTCTTATGGGTAACCGTGATGCCAATAAAACATTGCAGAATAAACCTAGTACAACAATGTGACATTTTAACATGTGACATAAGAACTCGTGTAGCCTAATGAAACAAACTAAAGGCTTGAAATTGTGCCTGCAACCGCAACGAAGCCTATTACGCACTAAGTGGTGTGGCGAACCTATACTTTGTGTTCTAGAACATCGCGTCAAACATGCCATTTTAATTGTGAGGGCAAACAGACAACATCCTACCCGTAATATTCTCACGATGTTTTTTATCTGTGAGCTATTTGAGTTGTCAAAGATGTTGAGATAGTATTCAAAATAAAAAGTCAGAGACGATGTATTCACACCTCTATCTCATGGGTGTTGGCCTAGTCAAAATAACCGACACCATAAATATAACGGTAATGGAGTGTGTTGTGATTTACACCTCCATCTGGCCAGTTGAACAATGTGGTCACCGCGCAATAATGATACGTGTTCGCTGATGTACGGCGCGTCGCGACGCGCGTTGTCCCGGCTATTCCTGTCGTCCTGACGCCGCTGCGCCGAACACGCCGTATATTCTTATTAAGTAGAAGTGAATCTTGACTTCTGTCGGAAGCGGTCTTTTCACTTTCAATAAAAATTAGTACCAATCAGTTAGCTGTTTCTGGTCAATTGAACTGAACGTTGCGTCGTAGAAAAGAAGCGTCGTAAATGGATTGAAAGTTTAAGGGGGGATTAAGCACGTCCAATGAGATCTGTACCAGAAACTGAAAATCATTTGTACTGGAGGGATTTTTACTCCTAAACAGGGGACTTAGAATTATCTGGGGACTGGGGCCTACTGATAGATTTACTAAATAGGGACAGTGACTATCCCACGTTAAATTTCGTCTTTCAAAATTTTGTAATTAAAAAATATCGTAATCACAAAAATTACAACTAGAAATTAAGATTGTATTGTTTCTCAAGACTTACTCTTCTGCTTCAAGAAACTATAATTTTTATTTTGGCCATATTTAATTTAAGAATTTACCATAAAATATTAAAACTTACCAAAGCTTATCGATTTTCAAGAGTTGATTAAAATTAACTCTTCGAAGGTCACCTACAGCCTTGAAGAGACGCTGTTATAGCAAATTTTCGTTTCGGCTATCAACAAAATAAACCTGAAATTGATCAATTAAATTGTAATATCTTTTAGAGTATTTAGTGTATTAAATTATTCTAGTGGTGTGGCTAGCACCAAAAAGATGTAAATTGTGCATGGTGTTAATAAATATGATTCTATTTTATTTACTTAACATTCACAAACCCTAAGTAAGGAATAGTTTGTTCACTAGGGACGCGATTATCCTGAATGCAGTTATCCGAAGCAATCCAAAGTACATTATAAACACGTTTTTATAATTCATTTGTTATTGGTATAAATGTAATTTAAATATAAAGCAATGGAACTAAAATCTGTTATAGGTTTTTTTTATAGATCACTGTAGTAGTAAAATCATACTTTTGCGTGCAAAATTTTCTTTCGTGAGTGCTGTCAATAAACATTTCATAAGTGACATTTTTGCCGAATTATTATTATGTTTTATCAAATAAATTCTTGTTATTTTTCAAACTTACGAACACAACTAAATTATAATTTAGTGTTGTATATACATTACCGCTATTATCTTGCTTTCCGTTACGGGATTATTTACATACTAAGGTTATAGATAGCAAACGCCGCCCTCGCTGTTGGCGTGTGTGCGTGATGCCACTGCTCAGTTTTTAGATATCAACACACGCCGGAAGCAAGTTTTTAATAGCAGTCCGCCTTATCCAATATTTCGATTATCTGAAATAGGGTTAGTCCCATCAAGTTTGAATATTCGCTTCCCTTGTGTGTTATTAAATGCGTCTACGGGCTAGGTGAATAACATTTGATATAAATTCTTTCAACTCCCCATGATCTATTCTTTTACTATCTACTTTTCACTAAACAAATATTTACCTTATAATAACAATATTTTGGTACGTTATACAATTAAAGTTCATGACTTAACTGTCGTATATAAACGTTTAAGATCAAAATATGATTAAAAACGTTTTATACAGGTGGTCAAAGAATTATAACACGTTTAATTAAGATTCACCAAGGATGACTGATGTTAGGTTAGATCAGACTATATTATATATTTATATAAGAATTTATCAAATTTTATGAAGCTTGTTCAAAAAGTTTTCATGGGAAAATTAGTTTTGGAGTAACTTTAAGACGTGTTTTTATAAATTTGGTAATAGCATGAACCTATAAGAATTTTTTAGGAACTCTGAATTGTCAAATTCGTATCTTTCAAAATTTTTATATATCCTAAATGAATTTGGACTGAAGACAACTTCTGTTTGCTCTCGTGCACTTAAGTGATATAACATATTGGCATATAGCACTGCTAATATTATATGGCTAATCCTGTCGTCAAAGTTGATATACAAATTGATTATTAAAACGATGACGTCGCGTCGTCTTTCTGGTCTTTGTTATAAAATCCGCCGATATCTCTTTCGCACAATAAATACGTTTATAAACTTTGGTGCTGTGACCGAATCCCTTCTTCAGTTGTTTTCAAGCCAAACCACGCGAGGGAGTGTCCCTACCACATTAATAATGTTAACCAGAATTAATCCCTACCAGCCTTCGCGGTTAGCTGCATAACAAGGTCTTTGATGCCAAACCAATTTATTATCAGTGCCACCCAAGTCTTCTTTCAGATATAGCTTTAATTTATAACTATAGGGTTATAGCGCAAACATATTTTAGTAACTCTACTATACAGAGTGTTCCAAATTGTATGCACACTGAATGGCTCTTGGAAACTATATGAGATACACCAAAGATTAAGTGGACAAAGATGTGTGTAATAAATAACAAGACCAACAAATAATTGTAATGAAGTTATTTATTGGTTGCGTCATACAATCTCTGAGTTTTAAAAACTGTATTTCATTACATTTTTAACAGAACTTAATTGACTCTAAATTTAAGTTTTTGTAAAAAATGTAATTAAGTTGCTCAACTATTTTTATATGATGATTTTTTTGGATTATAAATGTGATACAATTTGAAACTGACATTATATTGTGCTAATCAGTCACACACATATCAGTATCAATCGTTTTTAGACTGGCCATCTCTTATAATTTCTGTCTCACTACATATGATACCAATACTAAGCGCAATGAAATATCAGTCAGGTTTACCAACCATCCGAATATTATAATAAGAATTCCCTTAAAACAACCATATAAAAATGGTTTTAATTAATTATTTGACGAAGCATACTAAGAAAGTATAAAATATATAGTATTTTTTAATCCAGTAAAACATAAACTTTCATCTTATTAAGCAAAAAATGGATTTTTGCATTTTAAACATTGTCTTTAACCCTACAACTCCTGCTTGCTAGTCTTGAAAAATGATTCATTATAATATTTAAAAAACTAGGAGAAATTTCGTGTTCAAAACGTTCTATATCAGGTACTAATAAGTGAGCTGTGACAGTTTAGAAATATTGACTAAGACAGTTTATAGAACGCAGCGAATGAACGACGGAGCCAAAAATGAACTTATCCACTTAACCACATTGATTTGTTGGTATTGATATTAAGCTAAGTTCTAATGTTTACGGTTAAAGATCACTTCGCGGTTTTCTTATATATTGCTACAGTTCAGGTCCTTGAACCGTTAAATGGACACAATACATCACAATACATACACAATACTGCTAAATACATATAACTCGATACATATGCAATTATTGGATCTATATTTAAAGTTATATAAAAATTATAAGACAAAAAGTAAAACCCTAGTCTACACAATGAGAGTACATAAATGTTTAGAATACGATGTTGAAATATATTTCTCTTAGCTGACTTTTATTATTACTTTTATTCAGTTGTGTGGGTCCGAAGATGTTCTCATTGAGTACGAAAGGCCTCACAAAAATAAAAAGCTTATATTATTGGAGAGTTTGTTTAAATTAATATATAATTTCCAGTAAGAAAAGAGCTTCAAGAATGTAATGATATTACTATTTTAATAATTAAATTTTAAAAGATTTTGAATTTGTTGTCTTGAACTTATAATTTGTATACTTAGTGTTAAAGATATATAGCTCTAAAATAAATTTGGTAAATTTTTGCAAAGCATGCAAAAATCTGTGTAATGGTAGATGATCTCCTTATATATGAAGCAGAATCTACCAATTTCTCAGCAATGCACTTTGATTGAGGGTTTCATCAAAAATATATGTAAGGCACTGCCCTTCAAAATTCTGATTATTAGAAATGCTGAAAACGCCTACTTTGGCCTTGTATATAACCTCGGGGTATTACATACGGGTTGAGATTTTGGGGCAGTTTTTACAAAAATAAACATGAAAGAATATTTCTAAATCGAAAGAAAGTTGTTTAATTTCTTTCCAATTTAAAGTTTAGTAGGTCATACAAAAATGCATCCAGAGGGCTTGGATTGCTGACGTTACATTGTCTCTATATATGTCCCCCTATACTGCCGACCCAAATGTGAGAATAGTTCGTTGAAGTGACGTCTATCATTAGGGGACTAGAGGCATGGAAAACTTGCGTGTCTATCCAAGAACATATAACAAGCACTATCGAACATTTCCCTCCCCAAGTTGGTGTCAAAATAATCAATCGACTCCCTGTAGAATCAAAAACACAAAATGAACAAAAAGTTAAAAACTCGACTATAAAACCTTTTGGTGACTAAAGCGCCTTATTCAGTTGGACAGTTCATTATAAGAACTGGCTGCGATTAAACATTAAACCAAATTTAAAATTTCATCCTGTATTTCTATATATAATAAAACTGTTTTGGATGAGACTGTGTGATGGAATAAAATGTAAAAAATATGAATGTGTTAATGACTGGTTAGTTATATTTTATGACTTAATTTGTTTGAAAACTTAAATCATATTTGTATTTAGACTTAGGGTATTTACGTATTTGCCGCTTATAATACGATTACTGTCACAATTGTTTATACAATACTTCAATATGTGATATTATTATCATTAATACTCTGATGAATTTGAGTGGCAGTTACCTTTAATAATATACACTAAATAACTTATACCAACTTATATTGCTAACTCTATGTTTTTCCAAAGCAGTTAATGTTTTAGAAAAGTTAAAGTACTAGGTATTAATCCTCAGTTTTCAAAACGTTTCAAATAATGATAATATAGTGCGTAATGTGATATTACTATCTTAAACATGTCCGAATTGTTCTCTACCCTCAAACAACTTGTGAAAGCCCTCATATATGTCCCACTAATCTAGTGTTTAGAGTTGATTCCCAATGTTGGCAAGAGAGATTGTCCAAGTAAGAGGCGTAAACAAGTTCTAACGAATCACCAATATTTCTGATTGCTTCTTCATCTTCTCCGAGATCTTGAAAGCGTTTGTCTAACTGTTACTCGGAAACTTCCATAAAATGCTTTAATATACAAGATTGTACAGATCGTGAAACTTCTAAAAGTAACTGGTAAAATGTTAAAAGAATATTGTAAATACAAATACTTTGCCCTAATAAAAAAGAATATTATTGCAATACGGTTACAATGGTACATCTATAGCCTCTTTTGAGAAATGTAAGGTCGTGTTATATAATCTAATAAACTTTTCTTCAAGTCAGAATTGACGAATTGAATTCCAAAACGCGTTCATACAATTCCCTCGTCGTCTCAATTGTAACTGAACTCCATCTTTAGAATGGAAAAACACACACACACACACACACACACACACACACACACACACACACACACACACACACACACACACACACACACACTTAGTATTGCCTTTACGAGAAAAAAATATTTATACGAGAAAAATTTAACCTGGACGAGCTTAGTTGAAATGGTAGTTGTTTCTTAACGCTACAAGACATGAACTCCCTACTGCTTTTACACCAACTTCCTTCTTATTAAGAATTGGTGGAATAAAATCCATCCCTTACATCGCTGACCCTATCAGTATCTGACGTATTCCGTCAGACCCCAAATATCATCATAATGCCCAACTTTCAGGGACAGATTTACGCAATCATCATCTGTGCCCAACTGGAAATGAAGATGTGATAGGCTACATGAGTAAGGACATGGTCACCATTTCAAGCAATGAACTCATGCTTAGAATTAGGACACAATCATTGCCAAATAGTCTTCAAAATTCTCAAAACTTGCATTGATTAATTATAATATAATCTTTGATATTACGTAACAGACATAGTAACCTCATTCTAGACCAGATGGGATAATCAGGGAATTTTACGATATGAGATTAAATACTATTTCTGCTTGCTCAATGCACCCTGTAATTGCATCAAACAAGTCTGTGAAAACGTCTTTCAGTAATAACACCTTACCGACGCAGAACACAGAAAACTCTGGCAACTCAAACTTAGTTTAAAGCGGAGCTTCTGATGCGCGGCTGCCAGATGACTAGAGTGCTCTTAAAAACCGTTTCTTATAAACCGAATCCTAACTACCGACAAGATGAAACCTTATGACACATGCTTATGCAAACTGACTGGCATTTGATCTGGAAGTTGAACTGGAAATGTATAATTAGCTTTGAACCACAAAAGAAACATCTAATGTAGTTGAACGCCGCAGACAACAAATTACAAGGCGGAGTTACAACCAATCAAGCGAGCACGAGCACTACAGGACAGCAATTTGTCTGTTCTTGTACTCTAGATACCCAGCAGTTCCACAAGTAGTATTGATATGTTGAACAGTCCAGACAACAAATTACAAGGCGGAGTTACAACCAATCAAGTGAGCACGAGCACTACAGGACAGCAATTTGTCTGTTCTTGTACTCTAGATACCCAGCACTTCCACAAGTAGTATTGATATGTTGAACAGTCCAGACAACAAATTACAAGGCGGAGTTACAACCAATCAAGTGAGCACGAGCACTACAGGACAGCAATTTGTCTGTTCTTGTACTCTAGATACCCAGCAGTTCCACAAGTAGTATTGATATGTTGAACAGTCCAGACAACAAATTACAAGGCGGAGTTACAACCAATCAAGTGAGCACGAGCACTACAGGACAGCAATTTGTCTGTTCTTGTACTCTAGATACCCAGCAGTTCCACAAGTAGTATTGATATTTTGAACAGTCCAGACAACAAATTACAAGGCGGAGTTACAAACCAATCAAGTGAGCACGAGCACTACAGGACAGCAATTTGTCTGTTCTTGTACTCTAGATACCCAGCAGTTCCACAAGTAGTATTGATATGTTGAACAATCCAGACAACAAATTACAAGGCGGAGTTACAACCAATCAAGTGAGCACGAGCACTACAGGACAGCAATTTGTCTGTTCTTGTACTCTAGATACCCAGCAGTTCCACAAGTAGTATTGATATGTTGAACCGTCCATACAACAAATTACAAGGCGGAGTTACAACCAATCAAGTGAGCACGAGCACTACAGGACAGCAATTTGTCTGTTCTTGTACTCTAGATACCAGCAGTTCCACAAGTAGTATTGATATGTTGAACAGTCCAGACAACAAATTACAAGGCGGAGTTACAACCAATCAAGTGAGCACGAGCACTACAGGACAGCAATTTGTCTGTTCTTGTACTCTAGATACCCAGCAGTTCCACAAGTAGTATTGATATGTTGAACAGTCCAGACAACAAATTACAAGGCGGAGTTACAACCAATCAAGTGAGCACGAGCACTACAGGACAGCAATTTGTCTGTTCTTGTACTCTAGATACCCAGCAGTTCCACAAGTAGTATTGATATGTTGAACCGTCCAGACAAATACTTCAATAGTACAATGTTCAAAACGTGAGGTTAAATTCAAAAAGGCATTCAACATTTTGTAGAGAGTCTATTTTTCAGAACTTGTGCAGTTCAATTGCCCATTGAGGTTCTACAGTTTTGACACGAGGGGCAGTTAAGAAAGCTAAGGAGACAACATTTCAGGAGTACTTATTTATAACAAATATTCTTCCGTTCATTTACAACTGTTATGATTAGCAATCACTTTATTTGAGCTATGAGGAATCACTGAATATTCAGAGTTAAACATAATAATTGTATTTTATTATGGACAATGATATGTGCACGAAGAAATCATAATTAACATGCGCGGTATGTGATCATCAAAGAACACTGGTTCTTATAAAATTTTTGTTCCACTTAAGCTAATGAGAAGCATGATTACATTTTCTAAGGTGTCTATGAAAGGATATGATCATGTAATGAAGTTTTTTTTTTTTTAATTCTATGAATTTTTATTGAGATCGGAAGGAACATACATCTTTCCTAGGACACATTAACTCGTTTTTTAACCCTAATTCTCTATCCATGAGCAAATTACCGGAACCCTTAGAGTGCCACCTAGTTTTAAAATTACATCCCAAAATTTCCAAAAATTACAAAATAAGAAAAAAAAAAAAAAAGTAGAAAATGACCATTTCCCCAAGATATTGCAAGAAGTGCTGTGGTATTTTTAATGTTTATACATTTGAAAAAAATAGTTATTTTTACATAAAGATTGTTCAAAGTGCATTTAATTATAGTGCACAAAATAGTATAAGTTTAAGTAAAATATTAACTAAATAGAAACAGAATTTTTAGAAATTTTTTTAATTAATAACAAAATCTTACTTTTATGTTACGTACAATTATGGAATATTAAACTAAAGTACATTTAAATAGGAACAACTCCTGAAAGTTTCAATAGTATACGTTTACTTTTGTGTTACAATGTCATTTTACACTAAAAATGTGTAGCATATTTATGCATTCTCTAAGTTTCAATCTTATTTTCGATCACATAATTATTACTCGAATATTACATGAATTCACTACATATTTATATTTAATGTGGTGGAAGTTTAGCAAAGATATTAAAATAAATAACGCCGAAAAAAATAAAATACGAAGAACGATATATTGGCGTAATGTATTTTTCTGTACAACAGACTGCAACGATATATCGTTGCGTGGTATTAAAAAGCCTAAACCATTACTTTTGGATTCAGTGGAATAGATTTACTCTAAAAATTGCTATTTTTGATATATTGCTCGATCTGAGCCAATCAGTTTAATTGAGCAGTTAATTGAGGGTCCAGTCAACAGATTAAGCTAGAGATGCATTTCGCCCCGCAAATTGTACTTTATATGTCTGGCCATCAGATCATGCTGTGAACAATGTTCCAGAGAGAATTTAGTGGTCCTCTTTTCCGTCCCCAATCCAGTCACAAAATGATTGTACTATGAGTATTATAACTGCCAATAATGGCCTGTATTAGACTGTGGCTAACAAGCTTAGTAATCTACAATGCAGTTTCTGGACAATGAGTTGTCGTAAAATACAAAGCCGCTCTGACATGACTAATGGTATCGTGTACAATCGCAAAACAAAACTAAAACACTCTGATAAAGTTCACAGAAAATATTCAGTGTGGCGCTAGCCTACTGTGGATGCGGTGGCCATGATTCATCATTTATGCCCTTGTTTTTCCAATACACAGCATCTGAATCACTTTCCCTTTCCCTGTTTACATCGCCGCTCCATGCCAACTGCTGGCGCACTTTGGTCGATGTTATATCCAAAAACTTCCTTCCTTCCTTCCTGGGGAATAACAGCTAAATCGTCAACGACGTCCTGTATTTGTGACCACTGTACTTTACCACACAACTTCAACATATCATAAGGTTACGTCCACTTGTTATAAATAAATATTTCAAATGTACTTCATCTTCTCTACGCTATCGAAAGGAATTGGTTGGCTTGGCATTAGATTTTTATTTTTATTTAATGTTAACGTACTATATTACTTAGCACTTTTGCTCTTACCAAATTTTATCGTTAATTAAGTGGCAATGGACCTCTTGGGCCAAAAAACACGTTTTTGTACCAAAATGTATGTCCACATCATTGTTTTATTGAAATAAAATATGAAAACTTAGAAATTAAAAATTGTTAGTGCTTTTTATTTTAACTATCTTGCGTAAATACCTTAAAATATGAAAAACCTTTTAATGGCAACTTACATACTCTAATCTAATAAATAAGAGTACACGTAAAACGAAACCATTGACGAGTACAAAATAGTTTTATTTTCTTTATGTAAAAAACTAATGATATATTTCTTTATATTTGTCCAAACACGTTTGCCACCAAAGGTCACAGTAACATTATGTGATGTGTCTCCGAACATCATACACTGCGCTGGTTAAATCGATTTTAGATTTGGTACACTTTTGATGCTAAATTCATAGCCTTTAGGATAATAATTTTAAAATATGTTAACTTTTGCAATATGTACATGATTTATAGTTTTAAATTTATTTATTAATTAACTTATTTTTATTGTATTGTGATTTAAGAAATTTATATTTTTGTCATTAAATAGAATTAAAGAAAATTACGAATTCCCATAACAATTTCACGTGGTGTAACCAATGTTTTATGTGTTTAGGGAAATTATATTAAAGGGCTAAGAATTTAAATTACAAATTATTTGTAACGCCCAAAAATCGATAAATTGATTTTCACAACACGTTAAATAATTAACATCGCTCACTATAAACATAATCACATAATTTTGAGATATGAATTGTTACAGCTTACTATAGTGCTAGATTTGTGTTAAAGTTTAATCAATTTCCCCATACTATGCCCAATTTATGCTGGCTATTTTTAAACCCAAAATACGCAATACAAATCTCAACAAGAAATTAATTGTACACTTACTCCACAATTTTAAATAGAGGCAGGATAAAATTAATTTTTAAACAGCATTAACTTTAAATTATTCTGTGCTTTCCAAGCTGAGCTTTAAGGAGGAGTTTAGGCTACTAGTTGAATATTTTAACTTACCTCTCACTCGCCCTTCGTCTTTTTTTATTCGTAAAAAAGATGCATTAAAATATCATTAAAATAAACTTAAATTATTCTTATTAAAATATAAAAATTCTTATACATTTGTTGTTTTATTTTTATTATTTAAAAGTCTAAGAGACTTGCCGTCTTCTCTTTCAGTGACAACAATTTTCTGTTTACAGCAACCATCAGTTTAGTTTTCGTTTAAACCTTTCCAGAAATTAATATATATGATTAAATGTTTCAATTCAAAGTCTTATAAGCCTAGTAAGTGTTAACTAATTAAAACAATTAAATATCAGTGTACGTTAAGCTTAAGAGTTGTGCGTAATTTAAAACTGAACCTAGAAATAAACTCTCTTTTTGTCAGTAACTGCATCAAAATTAAGAAATGTAAAATGATGAAGATTAAACATTAAGATTAACATTCTAACGGGCTGCATATTAACAGCTATGTTGCAATCTACGTAATGCTTCTAATTCTTGCAGAATCATTCTATATAATCACAGCTGTGTTGACGTGAAACTTTTGGAAAATAATCGTTAACACACTACACTAAGTAGTTTAAACACTACTTCTGTGAATGTTGTTGAGGCTTATCTACAACACTCAACAATGTTGTGTTTTAAGCTTATCACCTGTTTGTTGTTGTTGAGGACCCAAGTTTACCTCCGTGAACTGTTAACATAATGTTGACGTCAAGTAGACTTCAGAGTTCCACTCAAATGTTCCCTCCCATCAGGAAAGTTCAATCTGCAACACGAGACTCATCGTGAGCGGGAGTTTACTCATCCTGAAAACGCTGTTCCTTTGGAAAAGAAAACATCGCACCAAGTATAAATGGAAGATATATTTTGCACGCTTTGTATGCACCTGGGGAAGCCAGCTCTTTTACTCTACGAATCATATCACCGATCTTATTTTTATATTTCATAAGTGAATTTCTGCCTCGTGTAGAAGAGAAACTGAAAAGATGAATTACAAACAAAACAACAGGGACTGTAAGGATTCAGATGGTTATCCTCTTAAGAAGTATGTGCGGGGTTGAATTATTTTAGTGAAGAGTAGATTATCTATATTTTTATTTTCACATGTATATCCTTTTCTTTGTCGATTCCATTTATGCTACTGACAATGCTAAAATTATTTGGCTTCTCAAAAGAGGAAAGAAAAGAAATTGAAATTTGTCAATTTATCCTTATTGAGAAATTGTAACTAATCGTTAAGTATTTTTATTTTTTTAGTATCGTATATATTCTTTATTGTCAACGTCAATGTTGGCTGAAATTATTGCCAAAAATTGCCTTTAAAACACCTAGATAAGAATTATTAAAGTTTCCTCATATTATCAAATTGTCAAAGTATATACTTAAGTATTACTTCTTATTTTTCAGAATGTCGTATTGTATCTGTAGAGTTTGGAACCAGAGTGTGAAACCTGGAAAGTCACACGTTTGTAGGTTATTTCCACCCGCTACATCACAGTCGCCAGTGGGGTACGTTGTTGAAGTGTGGTGGGGGGGGGGGCTCAGCACGTGCGGCTGGTTTGGTAAACATCCGATAATCGTTGTATTGGCTGTTTACAATAACTCCACCCCCACCCTCCCTTGCCCACTCCCGTGTACACGGTGGAGATCTGCCAACTGGGTTGTTGTCAGTGTGCTATGTGTTTTTTGTAATTACAGTCTAAATAAAATATTTAGATTTACTTTGGAAATGCGTGATCGCTCTGTACGCACGCCATTTCTACATTTCTCAAGTTTGACACCTTGATAAACGTTTATCAACAATCCCAAACAATGACAAACAAAAGTATTCACAATGAATTAAACTTAAATGTAACCTACTTTCTTATTTGAACTTAATTTTGTTATTCCATTGAGTTCTGTAAATAATTAACGTCGTGTTGTTCTGTTTTATAAGTGCTGCAACCACTGCAAGTAAATGTAGTGTATTTGGAATTTTTTACTTTAAAGGATATAAGTGGTCAACAACAATTATTCTAATATGTGGGATTACGCGTATATCTTTTAGTATTTTGCACTGTTAAGGGTACGCCCTACGCTCAAAGTCAAAAGTCTGAGAAACTCAAAAACTGGGGACCTAACAGAGACCCGAAGGTCTCAGAATCCCCCGTACAGTGTGTAAGAGTTAGTTTAATGTACATACTTGTAACTCTTAACGAGCCAGGTAGTTTAATGATGTAACATACCCTACTTACAATCTGCATACCACTGCGCTTACCATACTTACAATCTGCATACCACTGCGCTTACCATACTTACAATCTGCATACCACTGCGCTTACCATACTTACAATCTGCATACCACTGCGCTTACCGTACTTACAATCTGCATACCACTGCGCTTACCATACTTACAATCTGCATACCACTGCGCTTACCATACTTACAATCTGCATACCACTGCGCTTACCATACTTACAATCTGCATACCACTGCGCTTACCATACTTACAATCTGCATACCACTGCGCTTACCATACTTACAATCTGCAATGAAATCTACGTAAATCTACTGGCCGATTAGCCAAAAGGTAATGTTTGCGGAGCTTTAGCGAAGCCTGTCGTGGAACTGGAAAAGTGTCATTTGTCTGTCTGTCTAACTCTACATTGGTGTTATATATAACCATGATAGTAACGAGAAAATAACAGAGTAAATCAATTTTTAAAGAAACTGAATCCAATCGTTTCAAATTTTAACATGTATTTTTATTCGTGGAGTAAAAAGAAAAAAAATGTAAAGCTAAAAACCAAGTGATATGATTTGTTCTCAGCGCACTCTTGTGTTACAGTACCCTCCCTAGTTCACTGGACCTTTTATTATTTAATTACAGGTATGTTGCTTAGGCTAACACAGTTTCTCTTTTGCCTGCAGGAGGGGATGTAGAAGTATTCTGTATTGTTTTCCACATTTTTATCGGTCCGCAAGAAATATTTAGAATGAAAAAACTTATGATTTGAATGTTTCTATTCAACCTCAGCGAATCTGTTACGCGAAACGTACTGTGGTGTTGGTAATAGAATTACGGTTGATGTCTCATTTTAAAAATATGTAGCTATGGTGGGAACGGTTGGTCCAGTTGTAATTTTGAGGTTAAGTTCACTTCACCTTCAGCTTAGCGAAGCGTCCGAAGTCTGACGCCGTTACAGACTTGACTCATGAAACTTTGAGTGAACGTCCACGAAAGATATCCAAAAACATTCGACGACGAAAAAGCTCTAAAACGAACTCGTTGCATTATTTCGTCATGCAAAACTACAAAAACAAATGTAATCTATATGAAAAAGTGTTCTCAATGTCTCATCAGGTGCACAATTTTGTGCTCTATGAGATTTTAGAGACGATCCCAAAGTACGGCGGAATAACCGAGTTTTCTATACAAAACTGTTATTACATATAGATTACATTTGCTTTTATACTCTAGATGTCTTAGTGCCGCAACGTTCGTTTTTAGCTTCTTCGTAGTCGACTTATTTTGGAACTCTTCAGATGGACATAGATTCAGATTCCGGAGGAAAGTCAGATTTATGATGCTCCACTCAGCTGAAGGATGGAGCTGAACTCGATTCGAAATAAAAAATATATCTAACACCCATTGAAACATTTTTAGATTTTTGTAGTTATAAAAGAAATAATTTATAGTAATCAAACTATAAAGTAGACTACAAACATGTTTCAGATTTTTTTTTGAAAACCTAATAAACAAAAATATTGCAAAGACTAAAGATTTGATGACTTTAATGAAATGCTTTATGTTAAATGTGTTACTTGAATTTTTCGTGTTTTAGGACACCACTCCATATTTTAGATCTTTAGTCGCAAATCAGAATGTTACGTAACATTTGTTTCTGTTGAGAAATCAAAATTCTTGCAATCACTAATTTTTGTATAATATGTACAGTATTTCATAGTCCATGACTTAGTGGCAAAGAAAAGGCGGTATAAATTATTTTTTAAAGATTGTTTTATAATAATTAAGCGCATTAGTGAGAAACATTTTCAATTTAAAAATACTTTGTTCGTTATCTTGATTGAACTCTTCTGTTTATAAAACTTTTTCAGACAAAATTAAATTATAATTAATCCTCCAACAATAACACTTTATTGTGAATAATCATTTTATATTAGTCCAGGATCCGAGAGTCAATTTGCATTGTATAAGCTTAAAACCTGGGGTATTCTTGAAATACATACAGAAATTTCATCTAAGAAAAAGATCGATTGTCAGTCACGTTAATTTGGGTGGGGGTTGAAATAGGAGGGTATCAAAAACTTTAAGGCTATGAATTACCATGTTTCTCTTAGCTTAACGTGCTTTCGCACCGCCCAAGTCACATAAATCAATGTCAGTTAACAATATAGACATCTTGAAGGTGTCAATTTTCTCTTCGTCTCTTTGTCTGACGGTGGTTCAACGATTGTTTGTGAGTTACGCAGTCATTTGTAAGTATGTCAAGCTAGGAAAAATTATTTGAGAAAAAATTACCGTTTCATATATTTAACCCTTTGTATACCCTCACATTTCAGCCCTCAGCCAAAACTAGCGTTCTGACGATCAATTTCTATTCTATACAAAATCCCTCTATCAAGAAAATCTAGGTTGTGTGCTTATACAAACTGGCTCTTGGCTGCTGGACTACTACATCAAGAGGTAATATCAACATCGCTCGTACCAAATGTGTGGTTTGGTTGCAATTAAAGATTAATACATTACAAGATTTCACGAACAGTCAGACAGAAAGGATGACGTGCTCTACAACTTTGTTTCTTCTTAATTTAAATTAATTTAGAATATTTGCTTTAAACGCTTCCAAGCGGCGTGTATCTATTAATACCACGTATCTTATAACGAAAAGAGATTGTATTTCACTGTTAAAGGATGTGTACCGTAGCGTATGACATTCCAACGACATTCCAATTAGTTCTACACACTAATTGTTCTTGGCTAACCATCGTTTCCTTTCGCCATTAATCTAGTTTTTTGAATGAATGATGGGTAACTCAACAGTGATAAAGCGAATAACTAACGTACGACCACTGTTACAATGAATTGTTTAAACCAGTTAGAGGACATTCACCACCATTGAGGATGAGTGATGTGGACTCGTAACAAGGAGCGATGTGAGGAAGCCCGCTAATCCCAGACATTTTTGTCCACTTCTCAGGGAAATGGACCGATCCGTCTGTCTTTATGTGACTGGCCACCAGTGCCATCCATTCTGGCGCGGATTTATATCAAACTTGTCCATTAAAATTGTAAATAACATCTACTGATTGCAAAACTAACTAGAACTGTGTGACATTTAACATTGCAGAATGGATGTTTCAATTCTATTTGTAAGAACGAACATGAAACAAGAGAGAATGCCAGGGAAGTAAAACATAAGGAATGAAAGCCGATATTGTGATCGTAAAATAATACCACTGTCAAAGATCTTCTGCTTTATGATAGAATAAAGTTCCTTTGGATAAAATTAAACTGTGGTGTTCAACTTCATCATACAACTTTATTCGCTACAGTCTCGCCCCCTCCCCCCTACAAGTCAACCGTTGTTTATGAATATAGATGTTTTAATGTAATATCAAGGCTGACGTTTAAGCCCCTAAAAAGTGCATTTACTATTAAATTTAAATAGATAAAATAATTCCTAAAATAATGAATGGATATTTTCTCTGAGATAGCCTTTAAAATCATATAAATATAATGTTAACCTAAATCTTAAATCTTAAAAAAGGTTCTCAGTCTTAATTGAGAAAGAAGTACTTTATTTGTCAGTAATTGGAAAGTACTCGTCATTAATGGACTGTATTCGTAAATTTATCAAATACTGCTTTATTATGATTTTAGGAAGAAATGTGTTTGAATTTTCCTGAATAAGCATGAATTTTTATTGAATATTACAGACTCAGATAGCACCTAAATCCTAATATTCTATATTTTAGTGTTGTCCATGTATAAGGTAAACAGTTTTGAAAGCTGTTATGTTTCTTTGATGGTACCTGCAATTATAAATAAAAGATGCTTTTTTAGAAAGTATTTACAAGCCAATATTGCAACATCGTATCCAGGAGAAGACTCACTACCTTTAAAATCGACTTCCAGGAAACCAATTAAATTCTATGAGGTATTTTAGTAGTGGTTTGGTATTAAATAAAACTATATTCTACGCTTTGTGCATTTAAGTTTAAAATCTCAAAAAAAAAACAAGTATTTTATTTCGTAAATGACAAGTTTGCATAACTTACTTCGACCCAGCCTTAAGCTAGAAAAGGCAACGAATTTAAACTCATGGAATAGTTTAATAGGCAATTTGCTCACCAGATTGTGCTCGTTTTTATTATATTAAAATGTTTATAAAACCCATTACAATACTGACATTCGTAAGGAATTCCGCCACTGAAAAATGTTTTATATTTTCCTGTGCTCGTTTTTATTATATTAAAATGTTTATAAAACTCATTACAATACTGACATTCGTAAGGAATTCCGCCACTGAAAAATGTTTTATATTTTCCTGTGCTCGTTTTTATTATATTAAAATGTTTATAAAACTCATTACAATACTGACATTCGTAAGGAATTCCGCCACTGAAAAATGTTTTATATTTTCCTGTGCTCGTTTTTATTATATTAAAATGTTTATAAAACTCATTACAATACTGACATTCGTAAGGAATTCCGCCACTGAAAATTTTTTTTATATTTTCCTCTGGAAAAGACTCTCAGTTTGGTGTAGCTATTGTCTACATTTTCATAAATATCATAAAAATTACAATTTGTGGCAATCGTTTGATTCAGTTCCAATACTAAGAATACTTGTAAAAGATTATAAGCTTGCTTGAACAGTTTAAGATGTGCTATACACATTTCAGAATAGGCTTTTGTGCAAATGTTATTTTCACTTTTGTGGTAAATCTCGCAATACCACATTAGAATCGTTTTGAAATTAGACACTCTTCTAAAAATGATTTGTCTATTTATTTTTTGTTGATTTTAAAACAGTTAGTGTTCTAATGTTATCTTCTTGACAAAAAAAAATGTCTCCAATAACAATCGCTTGCTAAAAAACAATTTGTATAGACTTATCCAAGTCAAATAAAAATATAAAACCCATTCGATATAAATAGTTACGTTAAGTTAATAGCACCATCTACTTTTAACATTTAGATTCCTAAAGTAGTACAAATTTTAAGCCTGTTAGTGTGTTTAAATAAAGAAATATATTTATGCAATGGATTCTAATTTACAATCTTGTGGATATTTTACATTTTAGATTATTATAGAGAAAGATACTTATCCAATTGATTCTAATCTACAGTCTTGTGGATATTTTATTTTAAATGGATAATCCCCATCATATTTAAATTGTTATTTCTGGTGCCATAAATGGTGACAGTTGGCTAAACTCACAGTCCACATTAGACTGCGCTGAAACTCTTTTTCGAAATAAACCTCTGTTTTTTTATATTCACCAGTTATCATCCCAACTTATTTATTTAGGTGAATTTATTTATTTACTTATTTATTTACTTTTTCCTCTTAGGTGAATGTCAACATTTTAAGCATTGCAGGTTAATCATAATGGAACAATTTTTGCTCTAAAAAATCCTTTACTTGGGGTTATGGTTGCCAAAACCAATAGATATCTTAAATCTCACTTGTATAAAGTACAACTTTTATACAAGACAAAGGCCCAAGCCACTTTTGTAATGGAGACAAAAGTATGGCCATAACATAGGGCCGCAGTATAATAAGAGGCCACCACCACAATAGAATCATATTTATGATTATCTAAACTATAGAAAAAAAAGTGTTGACACGAATTACGTACGTTATATAAAAACTATCTTTTATGTGTAACTATAAAATGTAAGAAACAAAAGGGTTTAATATTTATTTACTTTTCACTGTTTTTAAGGATATACTATTATTCTATTGTGGTGGTGGCCTCTTATTATACTGCAGCCTAACATAGAACTACAAAAGGGTGTGAAAAGTTATTTACTATCATTCATAATGATCGTAGTAGAAAGTCTATATAGTGACAATGCCTTGTTTTAGGGAGAAGAGCTAGAATCCTTGTGGTGACAGCATGGGCTCTGGCTCTGGTGTTGTCCATACCAATTGGCGTGCTGTACCATGAGAGACCAGTCCAGGGCCGCATGCAGTGCTGGATAGAGTTCTCCGAGCCGTGGCAATGGCAACTCTACATGACCCTGGTGGCAACAGCTGTCTTTGTAGCCCCTGCCTTCATAATCTCTATCTGCTATGCTCTCATAGTCACCACCATCTGGGCCAAGAGCAAACTCTACACCCACAGTAAGTAGTCTCTGCCCACGGGGACCAACCGCAGGAGTATTCAAAGTACCGTCACTGACAGTTTTAGTCGAGCCAGCCGTGATGTAATTTAACTTTTACGGTCCTTGCAAAGTTATATTAAACAATAAGTGTTCATAATTAGGCTAGGCCTACAAATCCAATTCAACCACGAAACTTGCAGCTTCGAGATCTGTTGCAATTTGAAACGTGCGCCATCTAGCTGA
The DNA here is from genome assembly GCF_021130785.1 of Homalodisca vitripennis. NCBI lineage: Eukaryota > Metazoa > Arthropoda > Insecta > Hemiptera > Cicadellidae > Homalodisca > Homalodisca vitripennis. The sequence continues at coordinate 150,619,083 of NC_060212.1, forward strand.
AAACGAAGGAAACTACAGAAAATTATACCTCAAAAAAAACATTAAACGAATTTCATATTGAGTACACTCTGACGATAATAAATAATAAAATTTATAAAACAAAAATAAACCGACTTCTATATTTGTTCTAAAATCAAGGAGCTTAAAAGACTTATAATAGCTTAAAATATTTTATAAAATTATTTTAATTGTATAAAATGAAAGTTACTCAAAGCTAATACAACTTAAATTTTGAAAGCGGCAAACTGTTAAGGAACACGTGTATTATAGAATTCATTCTATGGTGCATTATAAACATTTCCCCCTTATTTCAATCCTTCTAAGTATAATTCACAGTGTGGTGTGTCTTAAGCAACGGAAGGAAACTTTAAGATTTAGAAATTTACATCACAATTGATACATGTTATACTATGTGCTTATGTATATAAGATGTTATACCCTCTACGAAAGTCTATAGGTATTAAATCTGCCTTACCAGCAAAGTAATACAATGAAAACACTATATCCTTCCAAGAAAGCTATATCCTTTTAAACTTGTTTTACCTAACAGTGTTCTATTTTCAAATTTCATATTTTTGTATTATATTATTACTTTTCTTTTTTTTAATTTGGCGCCGCCACGCCTTCCTGTGTGGTGCTGATTTTAAGTAACTTTTGATTTGCTTAATTAAAATTGTTTTTTTTTTTTTTTGTTTTAGTAACTTGATTTCAGTACAAGTATAGAAATATGCTTATTTTAATTTTAAAAATGGTATTACCTATTTATTTTTTTATTTTTAGTTACATATGTTGTGTATTAATTCCTGTAATTTGGATGTTGCATTATTCAGGGACCACAAACCAACATTTGGTGGCTCCATTTAGTATATATATGGTTTGTAGAAGGACGTTCCGATTCTTAAAGGGCCATTAACCAAGGCTAAGAACCTTGACTTATTCTGCAATGTTATTTCTTTTCGCATCTATGAGGTAAATGATAGTAGCCATTAAAAATACAAAAGTACTTAATCTTTCACGTGTTTCAAAGGCCTCTTGGGGGAATGCTAATACAAGTAAAAGTATTTCCCAAGTGTATGTGGGGTAAGCTACGTTTATTTGAAAAGCATTGCTTTCTGGACTCTCTTTTATCTTAATGTTTAAGACAGATTCCACATTGCTTCCAATACATATATAACTCAAACGATTAGTATATATGATCAGCGGTGCATTCCATAGTATTTGTGAGTTAAATTATGGTCTTCAAAGGAAATATTGTGACGTGTGCAATTTTACTGTCAACTATGGTATCAGTAATGTAGAACTGATCACTCTACATTATAAATTTCAATTTATCAATGTCGTGGCGCGCTGACATTGTACCAATGTCGATACGTCGTGGTTGCCTTTCAGCATGATAAGAGCATGGAATGTTGTTCACCCCAACACCAGACGAAACGCTTCGGCAGGGACGTCACTCCGAAACCAAACACGGAAAGTGTTTCCTAGTAATTCTGAGGCAAATCGTAGTAATTGTAAGAAAACCGCATCTCCATAATTGCTTTGCCTCGCTTCTCCATATGGCTTTATATGTAAAACTTCCAAAATTGTTTGTCAGGTACTTGTCCAATCCATAAAAACATGTGGGAACACTATGGGGCAGCCCTCTTTCGTTTAAAAAGGTTTGATCCAAATCACTTCAGTAGTTTTCGGAAGCATGGAAACAATATGAATTGCATATCCTAGGCGGTTAAAAATACTCATGATTTTAAATTTATTACAAAATATGAGATAATTACTATGAGACTGAAATGGATTAAGACAAAAGATTTAGTATACTAGCGCTGTTAGCTTTACAGAACAACATTGCCGTCTTACAATACATATATTGATGCATGGTCTATTCACTGGAAAGTCAACTCTACAAACTATTCAATAGTACTGAAATAATCATTATATACGTAAATCTTATAATTCATATATTCATACACAGAAAACAATGTAATAGTGGCAAAAAAATTTGAAATAGTTCCTACTTCCGCCGATAGATCGCAGAGAAATACTGTCTACACAAAAACCTGACTTTCTCGTGACCACTGCAGCCAGCAGAGCCTGCCAACTAATACTGATACGCGATACTGTGTTAAATACTCTATTTTCTTTGTAAATTATATGCAGTCATGATGTAAACAGGGCAATTAATGAATCAGCCTCTCTACTAAATTTGGGCTATTTCAGATAGAAAAGTGACAATATTTCAACGCCTTTGATCATACTCACTATTTGAGGTATTTCAAATTTGAAGAGATGATTCCTGGGGAAGGAATTGTTTATAAATTCCACAACACACACAATATTTCTTCTCTAATGAATAGTTATTACAATACATATTATGTTTTACAATGTACACTGTATATTTTTAATTCTTATATTTCAGAACCAACTCTCGATGACACAAGGCGAGCAAGTTCCAGAGGAATCATTCCACAAGCCAAAGTGAAGACTGTCAAAATGACGTTTATTATTGTACTTGGTAAGTTAAGTTGATCAGCTCACTTAAGTCGAGACTAAACGAGTCATCTGAAATAAAAGATTTTCTTTGAAGTACAGACCGAGAGATTCCGCGTGGTCCTCGGCCTGGCGATGCGCAGTAGCCTACTGGTTGAATGGAGGGGGGAAATCGTGACCTCAGTCGTGAGCCGGTTCCCCTCCACCGTCACTTCCCCTCCTTGCCAGCCGCGGTTCCCCTCTCGCGCACATGGAATCTCTCGGCATGTACCCATGATAGTATTTCACCAGCCCAGTTCAGTTTTATAATACATCACTGACTAACCATTTGATTTTGTTTATGGTCAAACGACCTTGAGGTTTACCCCATAAGTACAATGTTAAACTCCAAACACTTTAACAATATTATTTTTAGCCATAATGGGAGATAGTTCATATTAAATATATTGTTGATATGCATTCATACGCTTTTTTGTTTTACTTGTAAAGTTTTTTTTTAAATATTTATAAAGCAAGAAGTAAAGAAAAGTATGATATTCATTTCTGAATAACTAATAAAGAAATCAAAAACATTTAAAAGCGTTTAGATGTGAATTATAATTTTGAAATGAAACATCCCTTATCCTTAATTAATAAAGATAACAGAGTAAACGTGATTAAGGTTTAATATTGTTGTTAAGGGACTAAAATCAAGTCGACTCAAAATTTGTATTGAAACATAAAATTTTAAAATTGTTACAATTCAAAGTTCATAGAAAATCTCTATTTACATTTACATATATGTGTGTGCGCACATGTGCATGTATGTTACAGAAATTTTCACTTTCATAATTCTTAACAACTCCAGAAAAGATTTACGTGCAGAATATGCTCCTGAGTCCAGGTATCCACATTTGGGCCTCAACGATCATTTAGAGAACACAATCTTATAATAAATGTTTGACACGTATTATGAGTGACAATACATATCAAATAGATTAATATAATTATTACATTGCACATTGCCCAAGCGAAATAAAAAGTCCTCGTGTGACTAATAAAAGTGAATTAGCTAAGAATTTATGAGAGTAAACCCTTTGATCACCTTTATCAGTCTTGTTATAATTTATTGGCTTAGTAGCCAATATTGATCAGAATTTTATTCGTAGTTATGATCTAAAGGTAATCAGGATTTGACTCCTATTATAGTTTATATTATACACTTTTCAATTTATAGAAATATTTGACATTAAACTTAAACCATGAATTATAAACCATAATTGTATTGCAATTTTTGAACTGCTTGTTTCAAAAACCTCACCAATATTCTATAAAATGCTTATAAAACATTACTTGCATATTGTAAAATGACGGTGGCAAGACTGATCATCGCAATACTAGTTATGTTCCAGTGTTCGTGCTCTGCTGGAGTCCTTATATAGTGTTTGATTTGCTGCAAGTCTACGGCTACATTCCTCGCACACAGAGTAACATCGTTGTGGCAACACTGATCATCAAAATACTTGTTATGTTCCAGTGTTCGTGCTCTGCTGGAGTCCTTATATAGTGTTTGATTTGCTGCAAGTCTACGGCTACATTCCTCACACACAGAGTAACATCGTTGTGGCAACACTGATCATCAAAATACTTGTTATGTTCCAGTGTTCGTGCTCTGCTGGAGTCCTTATATAGTGTTTGATTTGCTGCAAGTCTACGGCTACATTCCTCGCACACAGAGTAACATCGTTGTGGCAACACTGATCATCAAAATACTTGTTATGTTCCAGTGTTCGTGCTCTGCTGGAGTCCTTATATAGTGTTTGATTTGCTGCAAGTCTACGGCTACATTCCTCGCACACAGAGTAACATCGTTGTGGCAACACTGATCATCAAAATACTTGTTATGTTCCAGTGTTCGTGCTCTGCTGGAGTCCTTATATAGTGTTTGATTTGCTGCAAGTCTACGGCTACATTCCTCGCACACAGAGTAACATCGTTGTGGCAACACTGATCATCAAAATACTTGTTATGTTCCAGTGTTCGTGCTCTGCTGGAGTCCTTATATAGTGTTTGATTTGCTGCAAGTCTACGGCTACATTCCTCGCACACAGAGTAACATCGTTGTGGCAACACTGATCATCAAAATACTTGTTATGTTCCAGTGTTCGTGCTCTGCTGGAGTCCTTATATAGTGTTTGATTTGCTGCAAGTCTACGGCTACATTCCTCGCACACAGAGTAACATCGTTGTGGCAACACTGATCATCAAAATACTTGTTATGTTCCAGTGTTCGTGCTCTGCTGGAGTCCTTATATAGTGTTTGATTTGCTGCAAGTCTACGGCTACATTCCTCGCACACAGAGTAACATCGTTGTGGCAACACTGATCATCAAAATACTTGTTATGTTCCAGTGTTCGTGCTCTGCTGGAGTCCTTATATAGTGTTTGATTTGCTGCAAGTCTACGGCTACATTCCTCGCACACAGAGTAACATCGTTGTGGCAACACTGATCATCAAAATACTTGTTATGTTCCAGTGTTCGTGCTCTGCTGGAGTCCTTATATAGTGTTTGATTTGCTGCAAGTCTACGGCTACATTCCTCGCACACAGAGTAACATCGTTGTGGCAACACTGATCATCAAAATACTTGTTATGTTCCAGTGTTCGTGCTCTGCTGGAGTCCTTATATAGTGTTTGATTTGCTGCAAGTCTACGGCTACATTCCTCGCACACAGAGTAACATCGTTGTGGCAACACTGATCATCAAAATACTTGTTATGTTCCAGTGTTCGTGCTCTGCTGGAGTCCTTATATAGTGTTTGATTTGCTGCAAGTCTACGGCTACATTCCTCGCACACAGAGTAACATCGTTGTGGCAACACTGATCATCAAAATACTTGTTATGTTCCAGTGTTCGTGCTCTGCTGGAGTCCTTATATAGTGTTTGATTTGCTGCAAGTCTACGGCTACATTCCTCGCACACAGAGTAACATCGTTGTGGCAACACTGATCATCAAAATACTTGTTATGTTCCAGTGTTCGTGCTCTGCTGGAGTCCTTATATAGTGTTTGATTTGCTGCAAGTCTACGGCTACATTCCTCGCACACAGAGTAACATCGTTGTGGCAACACTGATCATCAAAATACTTGTTATGTTCCAGTGTTCGTGCTCTGCTGGAGTCCTTATATAGTGTTTGATTTGCTGCAAGTCTACGGCTACATTCCTCGCACACAGAGTAACATCGTTGTGGCAACACTGATCATCAAAATACTTGTTATGTTCCAGTGTTCGTGCTCTGCTGGAGTCCTTATATAGTGTTTGATTTGCTGCAAGTCTACGGCTACATTCCTCGCACACAGAGTAACATCGTTGTGGCAACACTGATCATCAAAATACTTGTTATGTTCCAGTGTTCGTGCTCTGCTGGAGTCCTTATATAGTGTTTGATTTGCTGCAAGTCTACGGCTACATTCCTCGCACACAGAGTAACATCGTTGTGGCAACACTGATCATCAAAATACTTGTTATGTTCCAGTGTTCGTGCTCTGCTGGAGTCCTTATATAGTGTTTGATTTGCTGCAAGTCTACGGCTACATTCCTCGCACACAGAGTAACATCGTTGTGGCAACACTGATCATCAAAATACTTGTTATGTTTCAGTGTTCGTGCTCTGCTGGAGTCCTTATATAGTGTTTGATTTGCTGCAAGTCTACGGCTACATTCCTCGCACACAGAGTAACATCGTTGTGGCAACACTGATCATCAAAATACTTGTTATGTTCCAGTGTTCGTGCTCTGCTGGAGTCCTTATATAGTGTTTGATTTGCTGCAAGTCTACGGCTACATTCCTCGCACACAGAGTAACATCGTTGTGGCAACACTGATCATCAAAATACTTGTTATGTTCCAGTGTTCGTGCTCTGCTGGAGTCCTTATATAGTGTTTGATTTGCTGCAAGTCTACAGCTACATTCCTCGCACACAGAGTAACATCGTTGTGGCAACACTGATCATCAAAATACTTGTTATGTTCCAGTGTTCGTGCTCTGCTGGAGTCCTTATATAGTGTTTGATTTGCTGCAAGTCTACGGCTACATTCCTCGCACACAGAGTAACATCGTTGTGGCAACACTGATCATCAAAATACTTGTTATGTTCCAGTGTTCGTGCTCTGCTGGAGTCCTTATATAGTGTTTGATTTGCTGCAAGTCTACGGCTACATTCCTCGCACACAGAGTAACATCGTTGTGGCAACACTGATCATCAAAATACTTGTTATGTTCCAGTGTTCGTGCTCTGCTGGAGTCCTTATATAGTGTTTGATTTGCTGCAAGTCTACGGCTACATTCCTCGCACACAGAGTAACATCGTTGTGGCAACACTGATCATCAAAATACTTGTTATGTTCCAGTGTTCGTGCTCTGCTGGAGTCCTTATATAGTGTTTGATTTGCTGCAAGTCTACGGCTACATTCCTCGCACACAGAGTAACATCGTTGTGGCAACACTGATCATCAAAATACTTGTTATGTTCCAGTGTTCGTGCTCTGCTGGAGTCCTTATATAGTGTTTGATTTGCTGCAAGTCTACGGCTACATTCCTCGCACACAGAGTAACATCGTTGTGGCAACACTGATCATCAAAATACTTGTTATGTTTCAGTGTTCGTGCTCTGCTGGAGTCCTTATATAGTGTTTGATTTGCTGCAAGTCTACGGCTACATTCCTCGCACACAGAGTAACATCGTTGTGGCAACACTGATCATCAAAATACTTGTTATGTTCCAGTGTTCGTGCTCTGCTGGAGTCCTTATATAGTGTTTGATTTGCTGCAAGTCTACGGCTACATTCCTCGCACACAGAGTAACATCGCGGTGGCAACACTGATCCAGAGCCTGGCTCCACTCAACTCTGCTGCTAACCCTATCATTTATTGTATGTTTAGTGCTAGCAAGGCCACAAGATAAATCAGTGTAGTGACAATATGTCTGTGTTTTGTACTCAACTAAGTTGTTTGTAGATGAATTAAACAACACACTGTGTGGAAATAGTTGATTAGGATTAAACTATTTGTCTACTACGAATTTAAATTTATTGAAAATCTACCAAAAAGATATACCTTTAGAAAAATAAATATAATGTGTAATCATAAAGTAAAATTTATTGTACAAACCCTGATAAGGTAGAAGTTTAGTAATTTATTTTTACAGAGTTAATATTAATTACACGAGAATTTTGAATTAATATTAACTGTTTGTTTTATAGTTGACAAAACTTCCACCAAAATGCAGTATATTTGGTAGTACAAGAGTAAGTGTAATACAAGGTGGGAAGTATAGTTAAGCCAGAAATTTTGAGAAGTAAATACAGTATATTTCGTGTTACTCTTGGAGTATCGGCCAGACAGTTTGTGAGAAGATGCATGATAGTGTGTTGTAGGATGAAAGATGGCCACTACGTAGCCATTTTATAAATATTACATTATTTTTTATAAAATACTCTACTAATTTTCCTGTGCATTTAAATACCATTTGAATGAAATTAATATCTTATAATATGGTGCAGACAAAAATTATTGAAATAACCAATTTATCTAAAATTCTGTTTGCTACAAATCTTTGACCATTAAAAAGAATACTCTGTCAATTACTAATGCATTTGTTCGAACACTGATTTAATTTTGTGCAAATACTTCACAATAAACATATATTGGTTTATTCCATATTAAAATATTTATGCTATATTTTCAATAATATTATAGATTAACGATTTTCGTGTTTCTTTTTTAACTACACTGTAACTGGCTTTGTGATTTTAGTAAACTTTTATTGCGTTTAAATTTCAAACGAAAGATGTCATTGACTTCAAAATTAGAACACTTATATTTATTTTTAAGCTATTTATCTAAGCTTCATTGTCCAAAAAAGACTAACTCAGATTTTTTGAGTTGTCCAAAAAGCTGTTGCATTCTAGTTTAGGTGAAATCATGAAAATTTCAATATTCAATAGTTTCATGCAAAGGTTGTTCTTTCATAAAAACAAATATCACAAACTACCAGATGACTAAAAAGTATTTTTTGTTGTTATTTTTACTTATCTATACAGTCAGAGTCAGACAATAGATATCCTTAAAAAGCCATGTTCGTGCAGTGGGACATTGGATCTAGTTTAGCATTTTTAAGTGCATCCTCTTTGGTAAACTGAATCACACAAATACAGGGTAATATAAAATTAGACAATTCATATGTAAATCATCCTACATTTTCAGGTTATAATGTTAAATTGTTCAAACGTAAAGATGTACATGTTGTATGTTGGCCATTGATGGAAAATGATAATCCATAAAAAGTAAAACATAATTTGAATTGCCATGAAAATGTGGCATTTGGAATATTTTGAAACCAGAGTGTAACATGTTTGCTAACTATATTATTGATTGTTTTTAGACACAGCATTGACTGGTAAACAGAATAGTAAAGCATTCAGGGCTAGTAAATGTGGAAAAACCCCAGCTGGGTGAATGGCACCAAACAAAGGATGCAAATCTTTTCATATATCAATATCAATACCAGAGACGTTTGTGGTATTTGTTTACTCAATCAGTCTTGTATAATCCTCTAAATCTACAAATCCATGGTTAGAATTACTTGGAGCAGTTTTCATGTTGTACAAAAGTTGTAAGTCAAGGAAACGATGATGGGTGGGTGCCTAACTCCTCAAATAAATATAAGAAAAAAACAAGCTGGGAACATTCTTTTTCCATTTGGATAGTAACAAGAATAAGGAACTTGTACAAAGAATAAGTAACTTGTAGAATCTTGGAGCATTGGAAAAACTATTTATTGTAGTATTACTAGATAAAGGAATACGACATTTTCCAATATATAATTTTTTATTTTTGTGCAAGGCCTTTCTGAATCAAAGATTCCATCATCAGGCACTTCACAAATTATCAAATGTTTACATTTTGTAATAATAATTAATTTTATAATAACATATGGTAAACAATTTGGGATGTATGGTTTTAGCCAGTATCAAATATTTAATCAGAATTTAATTTTAATTTTTTTATAAATTGAGATGAGAGTAAAACTGAATTTTGAATTGGTCCGTCGTTATCATTCTTACTTTTTAGATTAAAATGTAAACCTTTATTTAAAAGATTCATTTCTTCTTTGGAGAAGCTTTCTGATGACAAGTTACATACCAGTTGTTGATCTTCAAAAAGCGATTTGTTTTCTTCATAAAGAAGTGGTTCATTGCCATTCTTAAGTGATTTAAATTTGTTTTCCAATTTTTTGTTGTTTCTTTTTATATTTAAACTCAATACTTTCAAGAATATTTAAAGTATTTCTCTTGAAAAACCTCATGATAAATAGCTGATAAATGTTTTAGTTATTTCCAAGTGTAATTCTAAGGCCTGTAACGATAAGTTTTCTTGCTTACAGTAAAGATTTTTTATTTCAAGATTAATAGCCAATTTAATTTTGAATTATATAAGACTTTATCTGTAGTTTTATTTTTGATTGTATGTTAACTTTAATAAATTTTGGAAAAAAACTTTGTTTCTCTTACATTTTCTTTAAAAACTGAATGTCTAAATCTAATAACCTTACTTTTTGTTTGTATTTGTGAAGTCTGTTTAGCTCACTGGGCTTGAGTGCCATGTTGAATGTAGAATCTTGGAGCATTGGAAAACTATTTATTGTAGTATCACTAGATAAAGGAATACAACATTTTCCAATCTATAATTTTTTATTTTGTGCAAGGCCTTTCTGAATCAAAGATTCCATCATCAGGCACTTCACAAATTATCAAATCAGAAAGGCCCTGCACAAAATGAAAAAATTATATATTAGAAAATGTTGTATTCCTTTATCTAGTGATACTACAAAGAATAAGTAACTATAGTTGAGTCAGTTACTGTTACCTTACAAATTTGAAAGTCGCTACTGCCACACAAAAACTCACTGGCTTCCAATATAAAAATATAAAATTTATATTATAATTATACAATAACACATTATTTTATTACATTCAGAAAAGGTGTGGTTGGGGCAAAAAAAACCTCCAGGAATTGATCAAAAAACTAAACTAACAATCATGAATCAGGTGGTTGGTTTCTTATCATGATATTCACTTGTTTTCCAGCAGCTGTATGTCAGATAACAGTGCAATCCATGTGTGAACATTCCATTACACTCTTAAACCCTGACTACTAGCAAATTTGAAAGGTTCTTGGCCTCTTCTCTTCCTCTGCACACCTGTCAGCTAGACAGATGACTTGTTTTAACTTGTTAGACCTTGTTAGACCATACTGGGATGGTGAATGTAACAGATTGAAAGGAGAGTATATAAAAGCACTGGAACATGAACTCTGCACAGGGAAAGAGGAAGATAAAAGATCCACAGCCGCAAAGAAAAAGGAATATGACCTCAAGCTAAAGACATTACGGAAGCTACAAAATTACTAACCACATAGGCAAGTCCCACAACAAATCAAAAGAGCCTTGTGGCAAGTAATAAATGCAGCAAAGAAAGCCTCAGCTGAAACAAAAAATCACATTGAACTACAAGTCAACGGAAATATCATAAAGGACACAGTGGACGTGGCAAACTGTTTTTAACAACTACTTCACAAACCATGGCAGAGAAGACACTCGAAAACAACAAACATCAACCCAAATAGTACTACCAACTACAAAACCCCAATAACGAACAATAGTTTCAAAATTTCAACAAATAACAGAAACACAGGTGCAGAAAACTATAGATACCCTTAAGCCAAAAACCTCCGCCGGCATTGATGTTAAATATCTGCCAAGCTGACCAAAGACTGCAAAAACGAACTAAACCATGCCGCTAACCAACATTATAAATAAATCCCTACAGCAAGGCATTTTTTTCCAGACAAATTAAAATCTCCAAGATATATCCCAAGTACAAAAAAGGACCAAGAACAGAAACTAATAGCTACCGCCCTATCTCTCTCATTACCAACTTTTTCTAAAGTCATAGAAAAAATTGTACTGGAACAACTTCTACACTATCTGAACCAAAAATAAACTACTCACAAACCAGCAGCATGGCTTCCTAAAGGGCAAATCAACACCACGGCCATAATACAACTCATCGAGCACATTATAGACATGTTAGAGGAAGGCCATATGGTCACCAGTCTTTTTCTAGATTTCAGCAAGGCGTTTCGACTGCATAAGTCATACCTGCCTGATAGAAAAAATTAAAAGCATTGGGAATAAAATGGACAATCAGCAAAATGGTTTCTTAGCTATCTGAGTGATAGAAAACAACTCGTAGAGCTACGACATACTGTTAATAACTCATCAGAAAAGGTCCAATCTGATCTGCTGGAAGTAAAACGAGGAGTACCACAAGGTTCTGTCCTGGGGCCAATACTATTCATCTTATTGACAAATGACCTACCAACGTACCTACAAGGGCCCCTGTCACACTGTAATGTACGCAGATGACACAGTTATCACACTCGCAGAAAACGACAGTGAGTCACTCACCACAAATACCGAAAGAGCTCTTAACCGGACCAAAAGAGTACTGCGCTCCAAACAACCTAGTCCTTAATGTTGATAAAACTGTACAAATAATTTTTAACACTAGATTAAAAAACGCAGAAACATCAGTAGGCAGATTACATGAGTATAAAACCAACACAAAGTACCTGGGCGTCACAATCGACTCCGACCTCTCATGGAAGACACACATAGATCTACTATGTAGGAAGATCAGCTCAGGAGCTTTTCTGATCCGTAGACTCCGTCAAATAAGCACGCCAGAGGCAGCAAAGACCGCCTACTATGCCTTCCTTGTAACCCATTTAAGGTTTGGCATAGCAACCTGGGGAGGAACGTCTGCAACAAACCTGGATAGAGTCCTCATTCAACAAAAGAAAGCTATAAGATCTCTGACAGGGCTCGAGCAAAGAGAGAGCTGCCGAGCGGCATTTGTCGGAGCAAAAACATTCTCACAGTGGTGTCACTATACATACAAGAGGTCATCCTGCACACAGTCTCTACAGAACAACAAAGACACAGAGATATCCACCATCACTACACCAGGCATGCCGCAAACTTTGCCCTACCTCCCTCACCACCGGGCACTCTATACAGCAAGAAACCATCATACATTGGTGCAAAACTTTTTAATCTCCTACCAGAGAACCTGAAGAATGTGCCACCCCCAGAAGCTAAAGAAACAATTAACAAACTGGCTACTGAAGAATCCTTTCTACTCACTAGAAGAATATCTGAATAAAAAACAGGTCGATCTCAAAACTGACAACTTTCAGAAAAATCTGTAACATTTTTTTTTAATGATTTGTAACTTGACGCTAATGCTAATCTCCAAGATTATGTAAATAAAGTCTATTGTCTATTGTCTATTGTCTATTGTCTAACTTGAATCGATTTGATCAGATCTTTCCTAGATCAACATGACAAAATATGTTGTGAAAACAACATTGTGGGTTTTCACGAGTACCCACTGTTGAACAGAAGACTATTAAGAATATTCTGTGGAAGTCTATAGGATGGGGTCGCCAACGTTAGTTTTTCTTTTTTTTTATCAATACAGTGCATGAGATTTGGATTTTCTGTTGTTTGGTGCAATTAGACATGAAAACCATTCTCTTAACTTTATACCCCGATTGCCATGGTTTTACCCAAATATCGACCACCAGACAATATCACAGCCAGCTTTGATTATTATTACTGTATTATTATGATTACTGTGTTGCAATTACTAATTAACTATTTAACACTATCATGTTGCAATTACTAATTAACTATTTAACACTAACTCAAACCCAATTATATGCCCTGTTCATTACATAAATATTTAAAGTATATCAGTTGAGTCTCTATCGTCACCTGCCAAAAACCTGTTAAAAATAAATCTAATAACTACATAATATTCAAATAAATTTGAAAAACGGTATTGGTAACCGATCCAATTAGTCACAACCCCTAACCATTCACTACCTAATAAGAATTATAATTATTCAATAAACAATTATTAAACAACAAGATAAAATAGGACTGTTATAAATTTCTGGTAGGGTACTTATAGAGATAGAATGTGGTCTCAGTCATTTCAGCACTGTCAGATTCTGTCTTATCCAGACATGTACACCATTTCGTGGTAGACATCGAGACCTGTCCATCTCTTGACAGAGAAACTGGCACTTCTAAATCTAGTTTGAAGGCAGAAATGATTAACGTGTCTGATACCATTAAATTTCTCTAACCAACAACCAACACAGAGGGAGTTGTCCACTACAAGAGTGGGATGTATTGAACATAAGTTAATAAAACTCTTATAATAAACTACTAACTTTTATAAGACAATAGACAATAGACAATATTCTTTATTAACAACATCATCAAGACATGTTACAGAGTCAAACAGTTTTTAAAAGTGAATTGTATTATTAAACGAGAGGTCTTTTTAAAATTCATCATTCCATGAGAAGAACTCATCGAGCGTGTGTAGTATGCGTGGTCTTGCAGCCAACACCGTAAGGTTCTCTTTATAGCTCTTGGGTTGTCTTTCAGATGATCTGGTAGCTATGTTTCATTCCAGCATATGATGGTTTTTTTCTTGTATAATGCTGTTCTATGGACTGGTAGAGTGTAATCCCCTGCTTGTCTAGTGTAGTGGCCGTGGAGATCTCTTTGTAATTTGGCTGACATTGACACTCCTGATTACAAAATAATATGATACCTTCATGATATTCTTTCAACACTATGAGTAAAAAAATGATGTCAGGACAGCTTATATTAGTTGATTCTGAACACACATTTTCAGTGTGTCATTTTCAATATACATTTTTTGTGAGGCTCTGTTTGCAAAAGTTTGAATACGAATCACGTAGTGCATTACTGTGGCCATCATCTAGTACATAAAAGTTGGTCAGCAGCTATAAAGCAAAACATTTTATTTAAATGTCATCCCTGTGTCGCAGCAGTGTGACATGATACTTAAGTGGGGTGAATACGGAATAAGAATAAAATTTTTTTTAAATAAGCTTAATTAACCCAATCAGAAAGATCACAGTTATAGAATATGAGTAAATCTTGTGTGTGTGTGTGTATTTATATATATATATATATATAACATATATATATACACACACATATATATATATATATATATATATATATATATATATAAACACAATAAACAAACAATGCAAACAACAATAAATGCAAAGAGACAAACTGATTAATCAAAGAATGACAAAATATCACAATGGTTTGTAATGTTGAATAAATCTAAATCCAATGTTACTAACATAAGTATTACTGGCTGGTCAATACGAAAGCCAGTAAAAATATAAATGCAGACAACTGCCATATTAGATATTGGACATTCTAGCCAACGACCAGCATTTCATATAATATTTATCAGTTGTTAACGTAACACTGACATCCGATTTATTGGGGATAGAGGTTAGAGGTTGAGTAGCAAAGACTATGCACAGTAAGGCTGATCTAGTGTGCTGATCATTGCTTCTACACAAGAATACTAGTACAGTGTGTTCAAAAAGTCTTGTCACTTTTAATTGTTTATAGCTACTCTATTATTGGTCACAGATCTATGAAACAGACATAAATTAGAATAGCTGTTTATAAAATTTTGTTTTCATAAATTGAATTACCCATTGTTGTCATTTAGTAATATGTGACTAACGTTTTAACAAAAACAGTCATTTTCACAGGGCAATTTCGCAAAGAAAGTCATTGTGTTTTGTTCAAGTTTAATTCTGCAATTTCAGCTTGATAAGAGCATCATCGAGTATTTCATGAAAATCTCTCTGACAAATGCAGCATTTATCTATGGGATAAGAAGTTTCAGGAAACATTCAGATTATTGGAGAAGATGCGGACAGGTAGGTTTAAAAACAGGAGATGAAATTGTCAAGAACATTCAAAACAGTTTTGTAAAAAGTCCAAAAAGGTCTTTACAGAAACGTGGACATGTATAATAAATAAATAAATGTAATATGTAAAAAAATTCCATTTTAAACAACTCAAAGTAGTATCATTGCAAATCTAGGGAGAGATCTTAGCTTTAATTTATACACAGTATAATGATCTTCATTGCTTATTAGATCATCGTTATAAGTAATTTCTCAAAGACTGTGAAAATACAAACCTTTAACCACTGTTGGGAATGTAAATAATTTAATTTTTACACCACAAATTTATTTATGAAGATGTCGAAAGTGTTTTTACAGAAAATTGTGTATTTTTCCATGTATACTGAACACAATGTGTACATCACTGCCAATGGTGTATAAGTTACAATATTAGTGTAAATGTACAATACAGTAGACAATATAAGAAACCTTAGCATAATTTACTCTATTAATTTGTGTTTCGTAATGTATTTACTACTAGATAATTTCTTTCAAATGTAAAGTGTATGTATGACTATCATTAAATATTTATACTCAGTACAATTTCTGTTATTAATTACACATTTCACCTTAAAAATGCCTTCTTGGTAAATACATTGGCAATATATTGCCATATGATTAGTTAAGAAGTAGGGAAAATGATAAACACAATACGCTATGGGCAATCTTTGTTAGATTCAACTTACACAGTATAATAATCTTGATGAATTCCAACAAACAGAAGGATGTTTTGCTTACCTCCTTTAATTAAAAACGTTAACACATAGAGGGAGGGGTTGAATATAATTGGGGTTATTGGGTATGTTTCATTTAACAATTACACTTCACTGACATTCATGAACCAAATACAGTGCAACACAGAAAAACGGGAACACTTCTACAAACCAATAAAACTAAAAGTGATAAAAGAAAGAAATTGAATTCATAGTATATGAAATCTTAAAACTTTGTTATTTACCAAACATTGATGTCATTTATCATTTTTTTTTTTTTAATTAAGTCCTTTAGATGATGTCCTGTACATACATTTGACAAATCAGTTATGGAGATCCATAACTGTATACATAATGGAAGTCATCCTGTATGCCAGTAGCCTTGGGTTGCCCAGGAACGCCAATGTTCACAACCACAACACCAGATTTGCGGATGATTTTGCCCTTCCAGCACACAGAATGAGCCTTTTCGCCATGAAACCGTCCTACGCCGGTGCAAGGCTGTACAATTTACTACCACCTGAAATCAAGAAGGGGAATCACATTTCCTTAAAGCAGAGACTACGTAGCTGGCTCATCTCCGAAACCATCTACAGCCTGGAGGAATTTATTGAGAGAGCAAGGAGTGCACATCTCAGATGAACTTTTCCAAAATTGCTCTACTTATCTCTTCTAAAGTTTATTTCTGAGTTATGACTGTTTTAAATATTTGACGCTATACTGTTCTTTACGATCATGTAAATAAAGAGATTTGTCTATTGTCTATTGTCTATTCCTCATTGACCACAGGAACATCTCAGCTGGGATACTGTAGATTTTATCCGAAATTCTCTGTTTTAACTCATCCAGGGTTCTTGGTCGAGTCACTGTATACTTTACTCTTGAGGTAGTTCCTCAAGAAAAAATCACAAACGGATAAATCTGGTGATTTCGGTGACCAGGGAATGTTAGCAAATCGTAAGATCACACGGTTACCAAGTAATTCTCGCACTGATGATTGATTGCTGTTCAGTGGGTGATGTCGCTTCGTCCTGTTGAAACCAGGCTTCTTGAACGTTTGGAAAGTTGTTCAATGCACGTGTAACGATACTCCGTAACATCTCCACACAACAATCTGCATTGACAATTGTGTTTCCCTGTTCATTTCCGAAATAAATACGCTCCTATAATCCCATGTAATAAAACACTACACCATACTGTCACTTTACTGGCGTGTAAAGAGCGCTTATGAGCGTCATTAGGATTTGTGTTTGCCCAGTAACAGTAGTTCTGTTTATTCACGTAACCTGTGAGATCAAAATGTGCCTCATTTGGCATCCACAACTTATTTAGAAATTCATCATCACTGTTTATATTTTTTATCATTGTTGACAGAATCCCAGTCATAACCGTAATCATTGTCCTTCAACTGTTACACCATCTGTAGTTTGTATGGATGAAATTTTAAATCAAGATGAAGAATTCTGCGAACACTCTACCAAGACATTATAACTAGTGCTGTTTGCTTATGAATTGAATGCCATCCTTCATCAAGGACGCCATGTGCTCCGTAAGACAGACTTGCGTACAGCATCAATGTTCCATGGAGAACACACACTTCTTGGTCGTCCTGTTGGTTTCTTTTTGAGGTCAGATACAGACCTCTTCAAAGTTATTAATCTAAAATTTTATCTCATATTTCGACAGAACAGCATCATGACATGCTAAATTATAAAAATGACAAAACTCCCTCTACGCCACTAACAAACTATCATTGTTTAAAAAAAAACATTTTTATGGATAACGCACGCTGTTTTCCATTCCACTGATCCATGACTACTGAAATGGCGGACTGTTTAATCGTTGTCACAAACCCGCAGTGCTGCCAACTGCCCATGACTACCACTACTCATTTCAAAAATGTTATTCTGTGTCACCTGTATATTAAAATAATTTAGTAAAAAAATAAAACTCCAAATATACCACAAAGACACTGATTATTATTTTTGGTTCAAATTCTTCTAAGAGATCGGGACATTCTACTATAGACAGTTGTGTAAAAAAATTGAATATGCCGATCCAATACTTGCCCTATTTGGTCCTTTACTTCTCAAACACTGACGCAACATCCTCAATGACCAGTTCGGACTTGCTCAATGACATTTTCATTTCGGCTTGATCATAATCTGTCCAAATGTTGTTAACTGTCCACTGGTGTGCGACCATCTTTAAAGCAATTGTACCACTCCTTCATATGTGTCTTGCTGAAGGCATCAACCCCAAGAAACTACTGAATCTTACCAATAATTTCCATTTGGTACACATAATTTTTGGTAAAATTTTAATATCTCTGTTCAAGTTTTCTTTCATTTCAATCATTTCAACTAAACTTCCTCACTCTTAGGCCAGCTGCAAGTGACTGATGCTTTTTGCTGGCGGGAAAACAGTGCAAGACTAGCCACATCTCCACCAAAGGATGCCATCCACATTTCTTTCGTATAAGCACAAAAACTGTTTGATATTTTTGAACACACCTCAGATAGACTTGAAAAGTTGAAGGTGAACTAGCAAAAAATTCATCAAACTGGGAGGCCACAGCCTGGTCCACCCGAATTAGTTTTTAAATGCCCCTACAACAAACTTCGTTCAACACATGCATAATCCTCAATTTGTAATAAATGTACTGAAAAACACTGAAATTTGTATTGTAACATGTTTATGTGAAATCATCACTGAAGTTGTTTTTTATAGCGTACAACATGAACTGATAAAAGCATGTTACACGCTAAGTAACTTGTATAATAATGTCAGACTGGTGTACAATTGAAAATGCATCTACAAGTATTTAAAAACAAAGGCATAAAATAATACATTATTTATATCTGTATAGAATTTTTTAGTTTTAGTTTATTAGTGTTCTTTGTTTGAAGCTTGTTTTTGATGATGGAAGGATTGTGAAGGAAACAGGATTTTTCTGGACATTTGCCATTGTTCAGTGATACAAAAAATCAGTAACACTGCGTTTCGAGATCTGCAACCTGATCTCTTCTTCAGGTAAATAACTAACTTAACACACTATTAGTGTTGTAACAAATGTGAATTTTGCTGATTTTTTATCACTTATGTTATCAATCAGTAACAATTATCACTTTTTATATATTTTTATTTTTGTGTACGTCTCCACAAAATTAAACAATTATAACTGCAAAAATGTTTTTAGCTCAAATTGGTTCAAACAATACTGGATTACGAGTGATACTAAAAACATCAGTATACAAAATAATATTGTGTTCTTCTTCTCCTACATCCAAAAATACCCCTTCAGACCTTAAGGACAATGAAACATCTAAATTCAAACCAACACTGGACATGAAATGGTCACCACATGTGTATGACATGTACAACTTGAAACCTGTGAGATCTTACAACTATATCCAAGGAAGTTGCCAGGTCAAGGAGAAATAAAGAAGGATGCAGTTTTTTCTGGACAGCAATTATTATTATTGCATAAAAATACAATAATTGACCGACTATTGGGTTCCTTGTTAATAGATCGTTGTATTCAGTCCAAATGGAATGTAATAAGAGAGCACTAGCTTTATGTACAACAAATCCTCAAATCTAACGTCTAATTGAAATATACATCAGTTAATAACAAGTCAATGTCCTAGGCTGACTTAAAATATTTACAATTTCTCTGCAAAAGAGAAAACAAAAACAACTGTAACAGGGATTAGATTACAAAATTCAATCTTAAACTTAATAGGAGAATATAATTTGCAAATATACAACTGATATTTAAACATTAAATTATATATCTATTTTCTAAAACATAACTATTATAACATTGCTATACAAATTCAAAAGTAACAGTTGCTAAAAAGTTATGTATGTTCTACAAAAATAATTATCAACCCAAACTGAAAATCTACCAGTCAGTTAAAAATATATACAGCAGATATGATTTAATAAGAATATCTTACATTCGAAAGTATTCACTGGAAATGTTATTCTACTATAGAGATAAATAATATAATCTAACTAATCATCAATGACTGAACCAGTACAGTCAACTTCACCATAGATCTGACTTATTTGGTTCTGATTTTTTTTACTTGAATTCCAAACACAAATAAATATCTACTTTAATGTCAAAACTTTAGACAGTTTGGCATATTTGTTCTGAATTTATGGACAAACGTTTCCATCATCCATCAAAAACTACACTGGAGTACTGTGAGACTGTTAGAGATCTTGCTAAAACATTTTCATGTAACCTGCCTTTTACGCCAAGTATAAAATGGACTTGTGGTCCATCAATAAGGTATAAAATAATATAACCTATTCAGTATTTCGTCCTTTTTGTTGGCCAACAATTCCACATTACGACAAATGATTGATTGAACACAGCTTGGTGATTTTGGCTCCACACTATACAACCCACAGAGCTAAAGCAATTTTGTAATGTTTTACAATTTAATTGAAAACAAATTTTGTCACAGAACAACCCAACATGGGTTAGTTATTATAAAACAATTTATTCATAGCATTGAAACATAAT
This sequence comes from Homalodisca vitripennis, assembly GCF_021130785.1. Lineage (NCBI taxonomy): Eukaryota > Metazoa > Arthropoda > Insecta > Hemiptera > Cicadellidae > Homalodisca > Homalodisca vitripennis. The sequence goes on from NC_060212.1 coordinate 150,639,753, forward strand.
ATAATTGTCTTTATCTGTGGAAATAAAATACAAATTTTCCCAGTTTCCAGTCTCTAATTTTAGATCTAGGGCTACAACTGTACTGGTCTCGGCTTTAAATACACGGTTTACAATACTAAATCTTTGTACATAACAAGAGCGGTAACTTATGACAGAGTGGCTTACACAACATCTTAACAACCAGTTATTCATGGACGGGATATGATTAGAGAAAAATTTATAACTGCACTAAAAGTATCAAGACAAAATAATCATAAGATCAAATAAAACTGATTAAACTTAAAAGTTATAAATAATTCTAAATTTCTAAAACAAAGGTTTTTATTTAATTAAAAAATGATTGTGCAACGAATACTCTGGGTTTGTTCAGGACATAACTCTACACTATTTCTCCTCAGCATAAAGTCATTCATAAAAGTATGTCAAAGCTAGGCAAGAAAGTTCTACATTAAATAACCAGTCAACCATCAGGCCATATATGACAAACAACATTAAAGGCTCTTAACATTGAAAATAATAAGAATTATGTTAACAATAACATCAAAATCGTAACAAGAAAGTTAGAGAAGACTAAGAGATCACATCTTAAACATTAAAAATATCAAATATGTTTTATAAAAAGATTGTTTTGTATTGTATGCGAGAGATGGACCGATACCAATTGCAGTACTGATACTAAAACTATAGCCATAATTCTGGACCATGAATTAAATCCTGACTCCTGTGTTATTTGTAACCCACCCAGAATACAGCCTGTTCTAACAAATTGTATCACCATTTTCAACAACAATGCTAGGACCCACCATCTTTAACTCCAGTAAACAAATGTTTTCAAATTAAATATATTTACTAATATATTTATTTTGTTAAGCTTATATAGTTGAACTAACTATCATGACTTGTAGATATCTTCTCCTTGAGCACAAAATTTTACAATTATTCCAAATGTAGTTGGCCTTGAAATTTTGAAAGATTTTGCAAATTGGCAAGACAGGGCCTTACATCAGCTTTATATATCCATTAGTTAAAGAAATCAAGTTCTACTCTTGATTGGGCATATAGTTCATCCAATGTGGTCGGCTAACAGCTCTCTCTGATTAACTAAACTCTGTAGCCAAGGCCGAGAGCGGACATGGATTTTTGGCCCACATGCTTGACATTAAATATGATAACCACTAATAAACCTGAGAATCAAAGTTGTGGAGCTGAAGCCTATCCATGGGTCTCCAAGCCCAAAACAGGGCTGTGTGGGATATTAAAGTTTCAGAGAGCCCAAAATCTCTATCACTCACCTACTCAGCATACTCGTGGTCCCTCATTGACATTCTGTAGGAGTTTCCAGAGACTAAGTATGGGCATAATTAGGTGGTTTTTAATGGAAACTGGTATTGGAATTGAGTGAAAATAGCAGTAGTATCAAGCATAGAGAATAGAGTATTGGAATCGACCCATCCCTAATTTTATGTAAACAAATAGTAGCAAAACAATTATATCTAAACTTTTTTGTGCTTATTAGTTTAAAAGAAGGGTTAATTTTTCACACTGGTTACAAAAACAATTAACTAGATCTAAAAATGTAGACTTTAAGGCAGTTTAATATGTAACTAACAACGTTTTTGGATCTAAATAGAAAGTAGTGCTTTGCAGTGAATGAAAGATTTTAATAATTGGAATTCAGTTATAAAAATATTGTTGCTAGGGTGATAAAATAAGATCAGAAGCAGTAGGAGAATCGTAGATTTTTGCCTCAATATGGAAAACAATTATTAACCCTTTTAACCCCAACGTCCGTACTATACGGACGTCGTAAAAATGGCGTCAACTCCCGACGTCCGTATAGTGCGGACGTGCACTTTTTATTACTTTACTGGCCACCTATTTCACCAAATGCTTTGAAATTTCACAGACTTGTGCACAAAGATATTTTGCATCGAAATTATTTAGTTTGTAATGGTTTGACTTTGTATTTTTGTCAGTCTGTGACTGAGCAATTGCAGTTCGTCTCGACTGACTGCTCACGCTTGTTGCAGACAGCTGTATATCACGTGGTTGTGAATATTCCGTTTTCTTTACAGTTTTAGGTTAAAGCAGTATAAAGTACGGCAGTTAAAGTTTAGTTTATTATTTGTTTTATTTCAAAATGAGTAAAAGACATCGTTCAAAGTCTCCCGTAAGTGGAAAATACAATAATTAGTAACCTAGTTGCAAATGGTGTGGATGTGATTAGTGACGACGATTTGAGTGATGGATATCTTGAAAATTTACATTTTGTAGTGATGTAAATATTGTTTTAAAACTTTTTTAAAATTTAGATTATGAACAGTTTTAGTTATTTTGTCAGAAATAACTTTGGTTTTATGTTTATTTTAACACTTTGAATCCCAAGCCCGAGCTCAGGCCGGGCTGTGTCAATATCGTCAATGACCCAAGCCCGAGCTCAGGCCCGGGCAGTCTATTTTTAGTTCGTGGTAGACTGGTTTAATTCGCATTACTGACGTTTTTTAGAGGTTGTGTTATGTTTAGCAAGTCATATTAGACTAATTTTATTAGTCTTTGGTTATTTATAAACGGTTACAAGAAAAAAAAAATATTTATAACAGAAATTGTGTAACAAAACAGCTGATACGACGCCGAGTCACAATTACGCAGTTGTCAGCTGGTGCCGTGACGTCTGCACTGTTTACACTAGCTTTGTGTTTTTACAGTGAATTATTAAGTTTTTTTAGCTAACAGTTGTTTATAAAATTAGTATTTGGAGTGCTCAGTTATAGTTTTTATTATGTTATTTATCTTACGTTAGTCAAGAACTACGTATTTGTCTGCTAGTGCCGTGCCGTGCCGTACGTCTACTCGCTTTGTGTTTTACAGTGAAATAAAAGTTGTTTTAGTTATAGTTATTTATACAATTAGGATTTTGTGTTGATCAGTGTTGTTTTTATTATGTTATTCAACTCAAACGCGTAAAATGAGTGAATTTTTGGATTCCAAAACAACGAAGCTTATCGTTGATACATTGTATCATACAGATTCTGACTTACAGGCAGACATTTTCCCGAAAACATTCCTCCGAACTGATAAGAAGGTCCATCCAACAAGAGTGTTGTAAAGTTTGTTCAGAGAAAAATAAACAAACAAACACAGGCAAATCTGGAAGAAAGAAACTGTGTGGTTTTGCCCAGAGTGTGACACTGCCCTCTGCCTTCCTGAATGTTTCAAATTATTTCACACTAAAGCTAACTACTTGTAAATAGGACTACATTCTCTCTATTCAACTTTTCATCTGTGTTATTTACCTTGATTATAAATAAATATATTAGAACTACAACTTCTTGGCTTTATTTTTGATGTGTAATATGTTATGGTTAGCTGAAAAGAATCATAAAGAAAAATGTATAAACAAACTTGTGCTTTATGTTCCAATTTTTATTCTTCAATATTTTACACACTTTTTATGGACTCAACATTTTCATTGATTTAAAAAAAGTTAATATATTTACCTTGGATATATATACATATATTTGGACTACAACTTCTTAGCTTTATTTTGATGTGTAATATGTTATGGTTAGCAGAAAATAAGTCAAGAAAGAAAAATTGAGCAAATAAATTTATGAGTTATGTTCCAATTTTTTTTTTTTCTTCAGTATTTTACACACTTTTTATGGACTGAATATTTGTATTGACTTCAAAAAGATATGTAACATTTTTAATAGTTTTATTTATATTTTTCTGCTTTTCAATTTGATATATTGGTTGCTAAGAAACTATAACTTAAAATTTTTTTACAATTTAACTAAAAAACCCTTGAAATGGCTGGGGACAGCACATATAAATATTACTAAGAACCCGGGGACTCAAAGTGTTAAGTACTGTGAATTTCAAGGGCTTGTTACATTGCCTTGCCCAGAAATGGCAAAAAGAAAAATTTACACGGCTTTACAAAAATTGATGTTACTCAATTTGTAAATAAGGTAGGCCTATAATTTTTGTTTCCTTTTATTAAGGTTTAAATATATCATAAATTAAATGGGTATTTTTGTGTCAATATTTATTTTTTTATCTATATGGTTTCCATGATCAAACTTGAAATTTTTTCATTTTTATTTATTTTTTATATATGTATATGCATTTAAAAAAAATTACTTTCAAAATAATAATTTTATTTGTATATTTCTGTAAGCTACATGTATAAAGAAGTAAAACAAAAAAAGAATTACCTAAATATCTTAAAAAATAACTGAGTTATGAATTTTTTACAAAACCCTTACATTTTGTCTGAAAATGGCTTGGGATTTCTGGCACATCACTTGATTTAATGGCCGGGGTTAAAAGGGTTTAACAATGAAACCGAATGCTATAGATAATTTTTCTTAGGGAGTTTCTTATCTATCAGAAGGAAAATTTGGATGTTTCCTTTGAGCTAAAATATATACGAATTCCATTACATGCAGGGGTTTCAACAAATTCTGATGTTTTTAGAGCTCTGAGTATTGTTTCAAAAACTATTTATTTCTGTAAATGATGTATTAATTTTAAATTCGTAACCGTATTAGGTCAGGTAACAATTAACATGGATTTCCCCCTTGGCATAGAGCTGCAATCCATCTATGGTTAGTGTTTGGGATATTTGAGACAGTCGCATAAAAGGTGGGGGAGGGGAATTAATTCCCCCAGTGCAACAATCCTATTTACACTATTTATTTGAGAGAAAATGATATAACCATTGTATTTAAACTGTACCTTGGGTAATTATTGAAATACTTAATAAAAACACTTTTAATAAATTCTCTTTACAAAAAAGAGAAAACAAAGTTATGTGGGAAATCCAGTATCTGAAGAATCAAAGACAATGATGAGTTTGAGTCATAAATGAAATGTACCTTCTTTAAAATAGTGCAATTGTTTGGTGGTTTCTAGTTCATTGAATTTCTTTTTATTTAGGTCACAACCAGAAGATAAATTCTCTGCAGATCGAAAAATGTAAAAATGTTTGTATTTGTACAAGAAGAAATTATCTGAATTTACAGAATGAAAATTGGGCATAATTAGGCCAAATAAAACAGCAGAAATAACATTAACTTTTTGATAGATGAGTTATAGCTTCGTTTTTATTGATTTATTACCCATCACACATTGTAGCAATCCCAGAAGAAAGGATATTCAAGGACATTCACGATAAAATCCAATTTACACAGACTTATTTTTATTTCTAAATACACATTTTTTCAATCTGGTCCTTATATAAAAGAATCAGAAGGTTTCCTGAGGCATGACCAAGCCAGGTTCTCAAAATCTAGTCCTCACCCTGACCTTTTGTTAATGGTCATTGTAAAAGCAAATTGCACCAGAAATTGTAAATGTTTCAATTCAAATGGCATGTCTGTTGAAATTATTAGAATACATGGCCACACTTAATGGAACATCTTCACTCTTGAATTTCCCATTCAGAATTTTAGCTTATTGTTGCTGTGTACGATACTGTTCTTAGTTGTTTCATAGAAAGTTTCATTATTTTTCAATAGGTATCATCAATACCTCAATAGTGCTACGTGAATACAACAGAAATGCTCTGTGGGCCAAATTATGCTAGGAGGCACTCGTGTTGTACCTTAATAGTTATCAAGTATCAGAATTGACCCATCCTTAATTAGGATGTTTACATCAAACAGTTGATTACATCTAACAGAATTTTTCTATTAAAAACTCATGGAAACTTCTCCAATTTTAGAGTCCAATGGGACAGAGCACTGAGATCAGTAGGATAGATGTACTATGCCAGAAACCTTAACGGAATTGTACTTAAAAACTTCCCAGAGTTAAATTGCAATTGGATAAATGGTGTTGTAATGAAGGCATTAAGAGCACACAAACATGCATTCGATTTTATTTTTATGGAATATGACTCGAGGAAATAACTTTTATTTTAATAAAATGTAACTCACAAAAATAACATGCTTTAATAAAATATTATTTAAGAAAATTAATTTTATAAATATAAACTTGTAATTCCTTTAAAATATCTCTTGTACATATACATGTAAAAGGTTTACAGACCATTTCATCCATTTTTGTTAGGATATTAATATAAAATTATACAGTAGAACTCCGATTATCCGAACCCCTATTATCCGAATCCCCAATTATCCAAATCACAATTCGGTGAAATTATGTAAAATTTGAAAGTCGTCAAATAACAGTGACGGCGCCCGCCCAACGAAACGTGCCATGACGTAGACAGGGGCAGGAGCCCGGCGCGCCAGGCGTACGTCCCCTTACCGTGGTAACGTGACTCCCGCATGCTATATTTAGAACACCCCGCCCTTCCACCTGCACATCGACTGCAGTCTCGCCGCCCGCCGGTCAGTGCGCTTGAGCCGTATGCCAGTTCCGTTCGCGTGTGTATTTAGCAGTCGAGTTGCGTTGTACCTTGAGAGTTGCGTTGATGTGTGTAGTGTTGCATAGCCTGATATTATAAAATCATTAACGATGAGTGCAAAACGTCCTTTTTTTGCATAATTTCCATGCTAAATCCAACTATCCGAATTTTTGCATATCCGAATCGGCCTGATCCCCAATTAATTCGGATAATCGGAGTTCTACTGTACTATAAATGCTTACAACTCCTCATGCAATTGTAAAAATTTCTTTCTTTCTTCTGCCTTCTGAGAATGTATATTAAATGGTTTTAACTAAAAAATTAGCCAACTGCAAACTTATTGCTCCACTTTTCAATCCTTACAAGGTCACTTACTAGTAATAGTAGTAACTTATTCAGTTGCTGCATGATAAAATTCTTGTACAGGCCTTTAATGGAATAAATTTAAAAAGAAGACACCAACAATATTTCAGTCAATAAAGGATACATAGTATTAACCCTTTGAGTGCCACAGCATATTTTCCCAAGTCATACGCATAAATTGCCGGAGCATTTCCTTCTGCTTTGCAAGCATGTGGGGAAAAAACTATATTTAAAAAACTATTTAACCGATTTGAATAATTTTTTTTTAGTTTGTGTGTTATAAAACAAGTTATTTTTTCTATATAATATTATAATTTTATTTCTATTTACACAAAAAGAATATAGGTTATAACAAAAAACTAAAAAATGAAAAAAAATTTAAGTTTGAACTAAAATTTTATATATACAATATTTTTTAAATTTATTTTTAGCTATACCATATTAAAGAGCATGAAAAACTGAATAAAAATCATGCATAATATGGTGTGTTACAGTAATATTTAACCAGATACTGCAATATATACAAAATACAACAAAAAGCAATTTTTGTTCAAGTTTGTCAAAAGTTTAGAAACAATATTATAACTATCCTATTTCACTCAATGAAGTAAGATGACTGTAAAATACTAGTTATATAAAAATATACACAGGCCTACAATATAACCTTACTTCACCTAAAATCAATAGTTTGACTGGAACTTGCGTTTTACTTCGTCACCAATCCAACAATAAAATATACATCACTAAACAAATAAACACGAAAAAAGAAGTTTATAAATGCATTGTAAGTTTTACTGAACACAATTGCAGAATAGTATAACTACAAGGAGGCGGTGAACAATAAAAATCAATCACAATTGATTGTTCGAAACTTGTAGATTGCCGTGAAATAAGTTATTTGTCAAAACAAAAATGAATTACATGTGATATTAATTAAATACAAATCGTCTACTGGGTAGATGCCGGCAATTTATGCACATTTCACAACATCTACTATGTAGACGCTGCGGCACTCAAAGGGTTAAGTCCCTATACTGACACTTAGTACTTAAATTGCTGTTCACCTTTAAAAAAGCTGTCATCCAGCATAAAATCATCCAATTATTTCAAAACATCTTTAAAAAAACCAATTAACTGCTTTAAGAATATGTTTCCGATGAAAACAATTATAAGATACCAACATTTTACAATACCAAATTCCCATGGAAGAAAGGTTATCATTTAATCATTCCTTCTATTTAAAATATACTCATGTCATTATATCATCATTAGGCCATGATTAGTCATAACTAGAACACTTTCCTTGATTTAAATCATCTCAATATGACTTTTGTTTTCTATGTTTCTTACATTCTTTTATTAACAAATATTCGTTGGCTCATTTCTGATTTTAGAATGCACAAAATACTCATATAAAACATAATTACTGACTTTAATTAAACAAATAGTAATAATTTTAAATTGTTAAATAAATAAGAGAGTTCCAAACAATTTTTAAAGTGCTAAACATAAGGTTTAGAAGTAGAATTAAATTTTGGTAATAGCTTTAAGACCCACAAGTAACAGTCAAAAGGATAAAACAATAGAGAAACTAATTTGACTTGAAGCTGCAATAGCACAGTTGCATTACCACGTTGGAATAGGATAATAATCAACCATTAATCTCGACAGACAGCGAGTGTAAAAATATCTTAACCATACAACAAAAGTAAGATTTGTAACCTTAGTCTAATCTGTGATCTGGAGGGTTTTCAAGCATTTCCATGAGAAAGCCGTCTATGGAAGCATCTCCGATGATCTGATAGAAGAACAGGTGTTCGAGACACTTGAGGCTGATAGAGCGCAAGGCGGGCAGCCGCAGCAGCAGCTTGGCAAATCTCCCTGGTTCCTGGGGGTGTGTGAGTCGCGTGTACTCCTCCAGCGTTGCGTACACTTTCTCCCGCAAAGACTCCACTTCCGCCTGCGACTTCAGTCCCCTTACAGCTGTTTACAAAATATATGTCTCTTACTCCAGGATGTAAAAAATTATGACAGTGAGAAACAAATAGAATCTGCCTTATTCCTGCCATAATAATCTATGCACAGTTAGGAAAAAATTATTAATCAGGGCACGATCAAATACAAAAACTAATCTGTATGCCAACACTGAGCTACCCACAATATCACTTCTTTCAACAACTGTTTTATAACAAGAGTAAAAAAGGCCCTTCCTAATCAAACTAATTAGTTCCAACTGAGGAGAGAGCTAATCTACAAGTGGGTAACTAAATCCACAGAGCTACATAACCTAAAACATAACATCATTTTCATGTCCAACCCCCACCTTCCATTACAGGCTTACTAAATAATAACTGGTAACATAAAATGTATAAATTGTGTAGGCCTAGTGTAGTTGTAAAATAGAATCTGTAAAAGTACAACCTTACAAGAAATATCCCGCTCATTTCTTTTATAATGACACTATGTTAAGAAGAACAACCTTCTGATCTGGTAAAGCCCAGTCTTTCTATCAAATCATCACTCCGGAAGCAACACTAAGGTTCTTATACGACTAAGTACAATTTATAAGCTTCTTGTCCTAAGAAAACAAAAAAAAAAACATAGTATCTTTTCTGCCTTCAGTATATTCCTACCTTACATATGGCATCGAATTCTGGAGTAATTAAGTTGAAGTTAAGTATATTTAGTGTTAATATACACATTTTTTTACAAAACAAACAGAAATTTTAAAAATTCACCAGTAAATAACTAAGTTATAGTCATTTATAATAACCCTAAGCAAATTCCTAAAAATAGCACAGCACTTTTGTAAAACACCTGACAAAAATTTGGCATTATTGACTAACATTCCATAAAAATGGCACTGAAAGGCTTAAAAACCAATTTAATTTTAAAAACCATTAAATATATATATATATATATATATATATATATATATATATATTATTATTATTAATGAATAAAGTACAATTAATTAATTATTATTTTTTTCTATTAGTTTTTTAACAATGGAAAACTGTCTGCGTAGTAGCTGTGTTATATGCGATCACCTGGGCTCATCTTGCGAAACAAATCCAGATATTGGTGAAATAATAAAAAGTAGTAATTTTTTAAATGAAAAGGTTAAAAAGCAATTAATATAGGTCAAACGGGAAGAAAAGAGAGGAACAAAATCTTTACAAATTAAAATTATTAAGGAAAAATAAAATAAATCCTCTCATGGGGAAAAAGTTGCAAAATTAAAATTTGTGATGTTATTCCTATTGATCCATTGTTGCTGTTTCCAACGTATTTGTGTTTTGATGAATAACTGAAAAATTATATGAATTATGAACCAGCACCACATCTGCTTACTCTATTTGAAAATGGTGACTTGCGAAAGACAAAAAATCCATATTTACCAATTATTTCCAGAAATTTCTACTAATTTAAAAAGTTTTGAAAATGTTCACTACATTGCATGTCGTCGTAATTACTGAATAGCTTCAAACGTGAAAGATCAAATGTTGAAGAGATATTATTCTCAAGGAAACAAACTTCCAAGGATTATGTAATTATAGGAATCCTTTATAATAATTATAGTCTCTGCATTCTATAGCCACTCCAGACATCTTTTCTTACTCTCCAATCACATATGTTGGTATAGACATGGCCAGGAACTCTACCAAAAGATACTGACAGATTTCAATTTACTATGGATTCGCCGCACAGTGCGGTCACATGCGTTGTGGTTCCATCACATCAGGTCAAGAGAAAAAGTGTAATATACATATATCTCTGCTGTTGGGAGAACCAAGGCCATTTTTAACAAATGAATAGCCTTAAAGAAGTATTTACAAAATTACGCTGAAGATACCCCATCTGTTTTTGCTTTGCATAGCCACAAAACAGTGCATTGGTGAATGGCTCTACTGGCCATTGGTAGTTCAAGCAATAATGGTAGATATTTAGAACATGCCTATATATAAACTCTATAATGTTGACTGCAAGCTCAGTAGTAAGTCATGTAATTTATTACAAGAATGAATCATTATTATTCATTAATACTGAATTTTTCTGTAAAGTTAAGATATTTTATTACAATCTTTATATGATGCGATTTTTTTCATATCGGAGGTGGCTCTGGTCTTATTTATCTCAATTAATCAAACTTCTACTACAATAGTAATTTTGGTAGCAAAACCAATGGAATAAAAACCTTTTAAGGATAAAATAATAACATTACAGGTATTACCAGTAATTTATGTAAAACAAAAAATTCAATTAAAAAACTAAAGAATATCACATTTTTCTATTAACAAAATGTTTGTTTAAATAAAAACATTTATATTTTTATCATGCAGTTTATTCTTATTCACACAATTAATCAAGAAGTAATTGTTAAACAACTTTGTTTATTTCTATCACAAATTGTCGCCTGACACACAAAAATTCTGTTCGCATTAGGGATATCTGCAGACATTCAATTTAAATCATTATAAGAGACCACCCAAACAATATGAAGATCTTAGTATCAACATGTCCCCCAGCATAAAGGTACATTTTACGTGCAAGAATACACAAAAACACACAATTAAACTCAACAAGGCTCTTGAAAAACCATTAATGTTTTGATTCGACACATCAAACATTATTTTTTTATAATTTGTTTTCATTACTAATTTCTAATGATTAAAATAAAACATTCCAAATAATTTCATAAAATACAAGCTTCAATGTACTCTTTCTGTAAGCCTAACTGGATAATCATTATTGAGAAAATATACTTCAAACTTGTAGTTATATAGTTTTTTATAAAACACTTTATTATAATGATTTTTCATTTAATAACAATTTAAAATGTCAATTCAAATTTGGGTGTTAATTAACCTTTTATAGGTCATCTATATCTTTGGTTTTTTTGCTGTAACGGATACTGGCTAAAGTATTGACCACCGCTCAGGTCACTCTGGTGCTCAGGTTTATTTTTGATATTTTTCCGTTAATGCATACTGGCTAAAATTTACCCACCACTTATAAAGTTCATTATTACTTGAGCGGTCAAGCTAAACTCTATTCTATTGTCATTCAGCTATCTAATGCTGACTCAATAATGATAACAGCTAATCAGCGTTCCTGTCTGGACTCGCTCGGTGCTGGCAGTGGAAATGTGTCTAAGTGGTCAAATATTTAGCCAGTAAGCTTCTGAGCCCTATGGCAGTTGCATTCTTCTTATAGACACCATATCAATTTGATCACTCTCAGTATTAGGTAAGTGATTTACTATTTATTAATATAGTGCTTTATTTTGTTATAGTTGGTGAATATGTTATGAACTATTCATATATTTTGCATGAGCATTATGTACCCGAAATTAATTGTTAATTGAGGTCTCATACAAAAATTTTTTTTAACCAGCTTGGGAAAAATATTTTATAATATAATTTTGCTCTCTACATCTTAAAGTTTTTATATATATTGGATCCTATTTAAGTGCTTTTCAAATTAATATTAATATAAAATGGAAAAACGTTTGCGCCCGCGAGTTATTAATGAATTATTACAAAGCCTGTATGAGAATAGGTTATGAGAAATAGGTTGAGGATCTGAACCAATTATTAATTTTTTTATCTTCACAAAACATTGTATTTGTCTTAAAATATGTCCAAGTTAAGTTGGCATCTTAAAATATGGTTCTAGAATAACAATTATAATTTTTATGTATTTTTACAGAATGGATTCTGACGATGAACAGGAATAAAAAGGGTGAAAAGGTTTCAGTAACATGTCCTCAAGCAGTGGCTGACTACAACAGGTTTATGGGAGGAGTAGACTATTTTGATCATCTACAGTCATCATATAGCATTATCCAAATATCACGAAAATGGTGGATTAAGATGTTTTATGTTTTCCTTTACAGTGTTATAGTAAATTCCTATACAATTTATAAGTTTGTAACTAAAAGAAAGAGGGGCAAAGTGATGACACAATTAATCTTCCGCAAGAAGTTGGCTGAGGAACTTATTGAAAACTTTACAACCAGAAAAACGCAAAAGTCAGGTTGTAGAAAAGGGAAAAAGTTTCATGGTAAAACCGGTTACTGATATGGAAAACAGTGATGTTGGGTGCCACATGCCAATTGCTTCCTCTTTTAGAAGATGTGCGAGGTGCAGCACTAAGGACAAACCGGAAAGATCCAGTATTGAATATGCAAAATGTAAAGTCGCATTGTGCTTACCATGCTTTGCACCCTTTCACAATGTTTAAAATGGCAGGTGTAATAATTTTATTTTATGATTAAACCGTCTAAAATAACGTTTTGTATTTGATCTCACACATGTTTCTTGGGACTTTTAACTATGTACTCCACATCATATTAATTATGAATTGTAAACAAAAATAACAAGTAACATTTTACCTTCACAGACAACTACAAAGCTGGCTGATAGAGCAACCAATATATACAACTCAAGAATTTTTTTTTTTTTATTTGATTTGATCTGTAAAGCAAGAAACCTCAAGATCATAAACTTTGTAAAATTGACGCCATTACAACATTTCCTTGTGATTTTGTAAATAAAGAGATTCTGATTTCTGATGTAGCATTAGTATTTTACTTATTACTAACAATATAAGCAAATAATTTCCATTTAAATACTTTAAATTTAATACATTTAGTTATACGTGTACACATTTTATACTCATATACTCTACTTCTACTATCATTGCACTGCCTACTGGTTATGTAGAGACGGTTATATTCATTTTAATTATTAATTTACAAAGTATTTTATTTTTAATTCCTTGGTGTTTTGTTTAGAGTAAGGGTGTCTCTATTTTTTGTAAAATTATTTTACTCCAACTATATTATACAACAGGCCTGTGCAAAGGGGTTTTATATATTTCATAAACTTTTATAGTGTAAATTTTAATAAACATATATTTCTTTATTACAAATCAAAATACATTCTTATTATTTCTGAACCTCATGTGACTATTTTAGCTTAAAAAGTAGTGGTCAATAATTTGACCAGTATTCTTTAAAAAAAGTAGTGGAAGCGTAGACGCTTACTGGTTAAATATTTAGCCACCACATGGGAAACATATAAAACTGTACAACACTTTTTAAATGTATTTTTAGGTCTTATTGGAGCAATAATAAAACCATATATAATGGCAAAAAGAGAGATTGTTGAAAAAATAGCGGTGTTCATTTCGAGCACTTTGGTGGTGGCTAAATAATATTGACCAGTGAACGTTAACCCAAAAGTTTGCAGATTTTAAGTGAGCACTCAGAGCTCAAAGCAGGTAGCTAAATATTTAACCAATAATCTATAAAGGGTTCAATCTTAGTATAAGTAACCTGTTGGCATCTTACTTGGATTGAATAGGATGATGGATCTCAGGCATCCAAGCTCCGTCTTGTCCATGTGCATGTCCCGCATCTTGCTCACCAGCTCTGTCAGCACTCTGTCGAAGATCATACCGACACCGGCCTGCTGGGCAGAGTTGCGATAGATTGTCACACCAGTCGCCAGAACAATGCCGTCTCTCACTCCTATAGAGCGGTGGGAGAATGCAGCTATCATCAGCTCATTCCAACCTATATTGTCACATCATAAAATGTAGTACAGCTAGGCATAAATATAGCCTATTTACTCTCAGATGAAATAAGTTTAAATACCCGAGTTTGAAAGCTGACCACAAAATAACTAGTAAAGCTACAATAATGGAAGTTACATTAAAATTTACCTAGTTTATTTCTGCATTTAGATATAGATAAAGGCAATAATTTACAACTTCCACTTTTTATGTCGATAACAATGAAAAAGGTATGGTTTTTGGTGCTTTTTAACCAAATTGCAAACTTTAAAATTTTATAACTTTTAGACTTGTGAAACCAAATTTTTAACTGGTGTGAATGAGGTAATACCAACTCAGGCAGTCTAATGGACAGCACATTCAAACAAGCAGGCACCAACTGCAGTAAATTAACAAAACATGATAGATGAAAAAAAAATTATTTTGAGTACTGTTTTTCAGTATTTTAGAATAATAAAAGTGTGTTAAAAAAGATGTTTAATAATATACCATCTTAATTACTATCCTTGACTGATCAATTCAAATATTTGGTGCTGTTACGGAACTCTTAAGTCATTATCTTGGAAGTGTAATTTTATAAACCATTATTTATAATTGAGATTTAATTGAGTAAGGTTTTATTAATTTATTGTGGCTGGTGCCTGCTTGTTTCAACGTGCAAACCGCCGCAGTCCAGTGTAGTGTTGCTTCGAGCACACCAATTAAAAATTTGTTCTTTCTCGGACCACAAGTCTCCGAGTTAAAAATTATCACTGCATTCATTTCTGAACACACTGACATTTTTAAAATATTGACATCATTTGTATATTGAAAAATTAAAAACAGTGATTTTTTATGTTTACTAACAAAATCACTAAAAGTGCCTGCCGTTTTAAGAAAAATATTATGCATTTCAGAGAAAGACACAACGAAAAGATTGGATAAGAAATTTGCTATGACAGAAACTATAAAAGAGTTAAGGCAGTGGACACATCACATGCAAAAGTTATAATGGCTTATAATTAGCCACATGGGCCACGATTTATTTGAAGAACTAGCAGTACTAAAAACAACTTTCTGTACCTACAAATTCTTAACTCTGTTGAATATGTGTTACGATGAATATAGGCGTAGAATATACACTTTACGAGTATGACACTCAATCAGTGCCAGATTTACAGATTTTGAGGCCCTAGGTCAAGATTTTTGTGTGGCCCCCCTCTCCCTTAACCCTTATAACGTCAGTATATCTTTTCACGACTTCCAGCAAACGGCACAATATTAAAAAAAAAAAATTTTAATGTGTAAAGTTCATTTTTATTTTTACTTTCTATAATTATGGTAAGTATAAAAAAGTAAAAATTTTAAAATTATAAAGTCACTGTACTCAGGATCATCAATGTTACGAGACATGTTATTTATCACTAATAATGAACACGGTACTTTGGAATTATACCGACCACACCCAGACATGAATCGTTATTTGACATTTTTATTCTACTGATTACTAGATCAGCGTAGAACAATATTTCGTCAATATAAAACAGGAATTGTCTTATCGCAAACCCCTCCCCATCTTCAGACAGAGGTCAAAGTCGAGCGGTCTAGTAGATAACGTAATTGCAGAGTCTCGCCGCCCGTTCAGCTGGTGCGTCGCTTTGTTGTACTTCCGTGTTTTACCTCTACATTTCTCCAAACACAAAAATTCAATAAAAACAAACATTATCAAACTAAAACTAAACTCTTTATTGAAAAAAAACACTCAAAACTTGTTTTTATTCTTGATCATACTCCGCCACCCAAAATGCGAGTGCCATGCCTTCTCGCTGATGTCAACGAAAGAAAAACATCCCTCGAGATAGTACCTATCAGTAAAAATATCAAATTCTAGAGGATCTGATCAGAAATATAAATTGAATTGGAATGGAAAGGCAATTATGTACCGCGCAAATCATGTGATGCCGCGTGGCCTGTCGTAATCGGGATTCTTGAGAAAGATAAGAAGACAGCGACAACAATACCGATCACAATGCCTGGAGATGCTTGTAAGTTTGTAATTAAAGAGTTGTTTTTTCGTTCTATCATGTTTGTTTAGCTATAAATTTATATTTTTGTGTTCTTCATACTGGTGTGGTCGGTATAATCCCAAAGTACCTGAACACTAAATAGGTGACACTAAACACTAAAATGACACTAAAAACAGTAAATGAATACTAAAACTAAGATATCAATACTTTTAACAAATAAATAAAAACCATATAAACAGAAAACACGACGAAGGAAACCGACTCAGCGATGGTTAGACACGCACTACCTGAAGCCAAAACTGCAAACAAAAGCGCACGCGCTGTACGGCGTCTGTGCCGTGTGGCGGGGAGAGTGTCTAGACACCGCGTCTATTGTTTCAAACAATGTAATGCGACAGCTATATTTTGACGCTTGACATAGGTCAATAACCCACACACATGGTTGACGCATACCGTTAGTGACATTGATCGGATTTAAAAGGAACTTAAATTTGCTATAGACGCAGTTTTGTGTCGATGCGCTGTACCGCGTCTTTGCCGTTTGGAGATAGTTTGTCTATGCGCCATACGGCGTCTGTGACGTTATAAGGGTTAATATCTGAATTTAAAACTATGCCTAAATAATTTAAATGTGATGACAGGTTATTACTCGTAGATAGAATTAAAATACAACTTGTAGAATGAAAAGCATTTCTTTTTGAACACTTTTATATAAATATATAGAAAAATAGAACTTAAAAACACAAATATATATTTCCTCTCAAGTTAAATTTATAGAGATTATTTAGGTAAATTAGTCGAGATTAATATGGTTGTATATGACTTTTTTATGTAATTAAATATTGAAATGTTACAGCTTAAAACTTCATATCGCTAACTTTGTGTACTGCTCTTGTTTAATAAACTATTCTATTGTTTTAGTATGAGCTATATAACAGTATATATATTTCTGTTTAGTTATAAATATGTACATATACACATCTATTTGCTGAGTTGATCCTATTTTGTTTATGTGTATATGCATGCAATAGGATACTTTCAACCAAATCTCTCTCTCACAAAACTAAAACTAGAATATACAAAACAATAATTATATGTCCAGTGCTTTTGTACGGATCCGAAACGTGGAGACTAAATAAGAAGGATGAGAAAAAGCTTCTAGTTTTCGAGAATAGAATTCTACGTAAAATTTATGGGCCATCATATGAACAAGGGGTATGGAGAAGAAAACATAATAGAGAAATCAGGGAGCTCTACAATAGTACGGATGTAATAGGAGAAATAAAGTGCAGAAGACTCCGTTGGGCAGGCCATGTTTTGAGAAGAGAAGAGGAATGCAAACTGAAGAGGGTAATGTACGGTAACCCAGAGGGAAGACGGCCCCGGGGGAGACCAAAAGTGAGATGGTGGAACCAGGTGAAGGCTGATATGGAGAAGATGGGCGCTTCAGAGGAAGATGCAGAGGACCGTTCAAGATGGAGGAGCTTTGTTGGTGCGGCTAAATATCACCTCCGATATAAATGGTCCTGGGAGTAAGTAGAGTAAGAGTAAAGTTATAAATATGACGTCTTGTGCGACCCCTATCAGCCCGTGGACTAGTGGTAAATCCGGCACTGCATTTAATTTTGCCACAAATTATGTATTTTTATGAATAAAGTTGTTTTCAATTCAATTGAATTTAGTACCTGTCCTGAGGAGCAGCACTTGGTCATCCATCGGCAGGGAAGTGAAGTGAGGTATGTGCTTGGCCCATTCCACCAGTTGGAACAGCTGCTTGTCAGTCGCCTGCATCATATTCTGTGACCAGACTTTACTTGTCAGAAACATTACATTCACAAATATCCAAAATAATAATCAATACTTGTATTAACCCTCCATCGGGCGCTAAACGGAGTTTTCCTCCGTGTATGTTTTATTATTAAAAATAGTACTACTTTTCTGATGTCGGCAGTCGTTTCCGCGCAGTGTACTTCACGAGCATCTTTCGGGGAAACGAAACAATAGCCTCCCGCTTTTATTTATCAAAATGTGTCAGTATGAGGTCTACTTCCGTGCGTGACTGGACGATTCCTCCGTGAGCGCCCGATGGAGTGTTTGTAGTGCTTGGACGAAATCACCGTGAGCGCCTTATTGTGTTTAGTTTTTATGTTGTAATAATCCGTGTGCGCCTAAATGTGTGACCTGTGATGGTTTCTTTTTAAATTTTACTATATATTTTATTTGAATTTTGTGAAATGGAGAATGAAGACGAGAGACTTGTTAGTACAGTACCAGTGTGCTAGGGAACATTTCAGTAATGATTATGGAGTGAACATTGTCGCTATAACAACCAGAAGGAAAATGTTTTGAAATTTTGTGCAGTGTGTAAAAAAATTTTTAGTAAAGAATAAATTTTTATTTCAGAGCAATAATTGACATTACAATTGTATAATATCTCAAGAATTGAAGTAAGTAAGTTGTTTTTGTAAGAAGTTAAAAACTAAGTTAATTTCCATACATATTTACAGAAGGTTAAACATTTTTACAATTAATTGCATTATTCCTTAAAATTAATCATGTTGTTATTATACAATAACATTTTTTAAGATTTTGAATTTCTTATTTGGAAAATTCATTACATAAGAGTGTAATTTTTATTAAATTTCTAAAAATGAATATATTACATTGTAATTAAATCAGTATGAATATTTAAACAAATAAAAACAGTTTAAAACGATTATGATATCCATTATTCGCCAACCTGGAGGAAACCTCCGTGAGCGCCTGATGGTGTTTCTAATTTTAAGCGCCCGATGGAGGGTTAATCTCAACTTAACCCTTTCAATACTATAATATCTATGTACGTGTACAGAAACATTTCAACTTCATTTTTCAGAAAAGTTTTTTTGAATCCCTGAGATAACTTTTTCATGATTTTATACATAAAAATAACATTTCAACATTTACTAGAGATATCATACTGATTTGATTGTAAACTCTTCAGAATAAATTACTTTTAGAGAAAAAATAACATTACTACCACTACTCAATACAAAAATCAAGTTTGTACAAATATGTTTAACCATTATTCAGTTCACAACCCAATTAGAATCAACAAAGATCATATCCTGTTTTTTGTTGTACTTATTACATCTTCAGTGTGGAAACATGTTTTTTTAGAATCTTGATACATAAAAAGATGCACACAAACTGAGCAAGGAATAAATAAAGTTTATTTCATTTTTTTTATTAAGTTTAATGTTTAGATAATTTGCTTATTTTGGAAATTTGTGAATGGAACTATAAGAACTCTATCCTAATCAAATATTTGGAATTGGAATCTAATTGTAATGTCGAATAGAGGTTTAAAAAAACAATGCTCATATCTTAGAAATAATTAAAACCACACAATAAAATAATAACAACAATAAAAACAAATTCCTTACGAAACAAACTTCATGCAAATAAAAGCAAAAATCCTATACAGCCAAATCTGATTCCAATTTACTTTTCAAGAGCCTTTTATTCAAGAAGTAATGAACAATACATTCTTAGGTCTAAATTTGATGAAAATAGAAATCTACATATTGGTAAACTAACTTGGCAAAAAACTAATATCTGGATTGTTTTCTATGTGTAAAAAGAAAGGTAAGATTCTGGTAAGACTTAGTTACATCGAAAGCCATTTATTTTGCCTACTTCTATCCAAATATACAATTTGGTACCCATGCGTATGATAATACCTCCAAAAAATATATGAACAGAATCTAAATTTTTCAGAAAAGTTCTGTTAACATTACATTGTGTCTCAAATTTGGCGACTCTGGCAAAGAGCATTTTTAACATCATGACTGTTTATACCTACAATGTGATAACTATACATGCATCATCAATAAACTTTCTAACTAGTGTTAATAAACCACAGAATTAGATTTAATGAGGAACTCTTCCTTATGGAGGATTACTATTGTAGTAGGTTTCATGAATTGTCCTCAATCAAAATTATAGGACAATTTTTGAAAAATTGAATTGATATACAAAGAATGAAGAAACATTTTCCAACTATACCTCCAAACTAGAGTTTTATGAAAAGAAGAGCAGATACAATGGTTGAAAAAATCTTTAATAATTCAAAAAATATACAAGTAAAAATGAAATTAACTGTAGTAAATTTAAAAGAGCATGAATTAATTTTTTCATAAAAACCATTGTGCTCTATGTGGACGAAGATTTTTAAAGTTTTCACTTAAATTTATTTAAGAAATAAAAATATTTTGTGTACATTTATAACATAATATTGACACCAATCTGTGTTTACAGAAAAAGCAAATATAATTTTCTCTAATGAATGGATTTATTATTTTGAATAATGTTTTGATTACTTCTGAATATGTATTTTAATATAGTTTTGACATTCCTTTAAATTTAACTCTTTAAGCCTGGCATATGGTCTGATCAAAATTGTTTTAATTGTTGCATAAGGAAGTATTCACATTGTCTTATTTCAGTTTATTGTGTACATTACAACTCACAAAAGTGCCATGAATATTCAAGAATGCATTAAATAGTAGTTATTGATTTATGATCGTTGGGAAGAAGCAAACTGGAATGCAAAAACACAAATATACAAATGATCTCTAAATGCACACTAATTGTAATAAAGCTAGATTTTCTTCAGCGCTTTAAGGGTTAACATTCTATTTTTATGCTATTCTTGTTTAAGTAATCTATGATGTATAAAATCTTCACACAGGACACAATGTGCAAATCTTTTATAACACATTCAACTTAGTGCTGTCTATCATTTTCAAACGATATAATCAGATCTAACTGTAGTCAGTTTTCTGATTAGAGTCTGAAACTTTTAAAAAAATATTGTCATGCATTATCTCCTCTATTTAAAAAAATTTAAAATGTATAGGAATTGGACCGAGTTAGTACAGAGAGCCACTAAGGAAACTGAGTGATCCCGGAATTGACAACCAAAATGACCCATCCCAAAAATTTCAAGTGTGTCTGGAACAATTTATAACAGACTTTGTTTTTAACACATCTCACATAATTAAAAACATTTACATAAAAATAAAGAGCTAACTTCCGATTATACAGAGGTGAATGAACTATGTTTACATATAAACTATTCAACTATAAATAGATGCATTGAAAATTTGACAAAAAAAAGAAGATTTTTCTCTTTATTTTATAACCTTTCAAAACAATAATACAAAATTAGAAACATTTCAAAAAACAAGTATCTAAATTATGGCAAATTTAGGTTGGATCTGTTGAATCTGCAAAGTTTTAAAATGGTTACAAACCAATCCTCACGTCCTTGCTTGATCCTATCTAATTGTAAGGATAAGTCTCATCTAATTAACTTTTAACATCAAATATTCTTATCTGGATACAAGATGTGCATAACTGTCTTTAAGGGTTTTCGATAGTAAGGAAGTTCTGTTGCTGGGCCTCAGCATTACAATATACCTTCTTTAAATCCAATAAATGTTATGTTAGGCTAAGTAATGACATGGATAACTTAGTTATGAATGAAGCAAGTAATTGGTATGCCGTTAATACCTATTTACTTAACCCTTTCCGGGCCAGGCGGCAATATATTGCCGCCATAGATCGTGTCCGAAAAGTGCCAAGCGGCAAAATATTGCCGTCGGTGATATACACGAAAAGCGCCAGGCGGCAATATATAGTCTCCTTGATATTCGTCGTTTTCTTAAATAAATATGACGTCAAATGATTAAAGTTTTATGTTTTTTTATTCCCTGGTATATTTGTAGATAATTAATATGAATATCCTTTTTATTTTGGAGGTCTATGCATTTTTATTTCGTAATTGTCACGTGACATTATCAGCTGACTCGATCTATTGTTGTTAATTCTTTATGCTTCAGTGTAATCGTACTATTGTATGCTAGATTCTTCTTCATTATTTTATTTTTTGGTTGTAAATATTAGTAGTGTTAGTTGTTACGTGCTCAGCTATTGTGTGTAGTAGTTACAATGACTGACAATTTGCGATCTCACGGGAGTGAAATTGTAAGTAGCACATTTGTAAATAGAAAAAGTGTAAATAAATTTCAAATAAAATTGTGTAAATATTTCTTGGTAAATAGTGTTTTTTAACTGTATTGAAACTGTTTATGGATCCTACAATCATCTGTTTACCGGTACATCCATAATGTGAATATTAATTTTAAGTTTCTTGCAATGTAAGAGTCAGTTGCTTTAACACTTATAAAATGTTGCGAAGTACAATTATGCGTATTTATACAAAATGTGTCATAACAAATTTATTTATGAGAGAAATAACACAAAATTTTGTATGGTTGTTCCTTTCTAAATGTACAATATAATAAAATAGCTTCCCACACTAAAATTATTTTTCCTTTTTTAGTTATTTGCAAAAAAAATAAAAAAATTTTTATGTAATCTATTAAAACATTATTTTTAAAATTTTAAATTACTTAAAACTACATCTATATATTTCTTTTGTCGATAGTATATATATATATATATATATATATATATATATATATATATATATACGAATAATTTGGTGCAACTTTTAGGTCATTCTCTAATTTTTATGAAAAATTATAAATTTTAATCTAAGAGACTGCAAAATCACCAATTTTAGCCTGGCACTTTTGACTAGTCACAAGGGGATATGAGATGTGAAAAAATTTTGCAACATCTCGTATTTGGTCCTGGCCCTGAAAGGGTTGAATATATTATACATTCATATCGTATTGCTAGCTAATTACACAGCAAAATCACATTAAAAATATACTTTTAAATCCCAGTCCATGCTCTTCATGCCTTCCTACATTTACCAAAAAAATAACAAATAAATAGACCCTATTATAGTATACTCATAAATAAATTATCGATAGTACTTAAAAAAAAGGTGATCATAATTTTAACTTCTTTTAGTTATTTATACCACTGTAAGCCATTATTAAAAAAAAGAATATAAATTTAGTGTACTGTTATTAATCTTTACATTTTAACCAGTTTGTGCCATGTCAAATCTAATTTTAGCAAACTCACTCTATCTAGTCATATCCATAGTCATTGTACCAGATCAAATTATACAGGGTGATTCACGAAGATATGCAGAAACTTTGGGAGTTCATTCTACATGTAGAAATAATGAATAAAGTTTTTATAAAAATGGGTCCAGAAATGCTTTGTTAGCGAGTTACGGCTAGCAAAAAATTTCATCCAGCTTCAGTTTACCATTTCTCACTTAATTTATTGGATTTGACAATGGTTTCCTCCAAAAATACATATCTTACAGTTCTGGGACCTGTTTTGTTCAACTTCTTAGGTTAAAAACTATAAAGAAATTATTGAATTCGCTCCTTCATCTGCCTTACCAGAATTTCAGGATGACCTCGTTTAACATGGTAAGCTGAAATCCAGGTGAAATTTTTCGCTAGCTGTAAGTCGCTAATGAAGCATTTCCAGGCCCATGTTTATATAAACTTTATCCATTATTTTTACATATAGAATTAGCTCCCCCCAAAGGTTCTGCATATCTTCGTGGATCACCCTGTATTATTTATAAAACTTACCATAGACTTAGTAAATCTATGTATGTCATCTTTTAATGTGACTAGTATAACGTATTTTAACCCTTTGAACCCCAGACCAAAATATTGATGGTGGGAAAAACCTACCAAAACCATTTGACCTAAGAACTACAGAGAATCCCTGGAGCAGAAACAGCTGTATTGCATACTGTTCGTAAAAAATTAATATTTTTGCTATTTTTCATGCTATTGTCTTCTATTACACACCAAAATGTCCAGAATGAAATTGTGTACACAGAAAAAGTTTAGTCTGAAGTATAAGAAATTGTTTAACAACATTAAAATAACTTTAAAATATATGTTTATAGATTTTTAGGTAAAAAAATAGATTTTAAGATTTTTTAACCCTCCATCAGGCGCTCACGGAGGTTTCCTCCAGGTTAGCAAATAATGGATATCATAGTCGTTTAAACTGTTTTTATTTGTTTAAATATTCATACTGATTTAATTACATTGTTATATATTCATTTTTAGAAATTAAATACAAATTACTCTCTTATGTAATGAATTTTTCCAAATAAGAAATTCAAAATCTTAAAAAATGTTATTTTATAATAACAACATGATTTATTTTAAGAAATAATGCAATTAATTGTAAAAATGTTTAAACTACTGTAATATTATATGAAAATTAACTTAGTTTTTAACTTTTTACAAAAACAACTTACTTCAATTCTTGAGATATATACAATTTTGTAATGTCAATTATTACTCTAAAATCAAAATTTATTCTTTACTAAATTTTTTTTAAACACTACACAGAGTTTCAAAACATTTTCTTTCTGGTTCTTATAACGACAATGTTCACTATATAAACAGTACTGAAATGTTCCCTAGCACACGGGTACTGTACTGACAAGTCTCTCGTCTTCATTCTCCATTTCACAAAATTCAAATAAAATATATTGTAAAACTTAAAAAGAAACCATCACAGGTCACACATTTAGGCGCACACGGATTATTATTCCATAAAAACTAAACACTATAAGGCGCTTACGGAGATTTCGTCCAAACACTACAAAGACAACATCGGGCGCTCACGGAGGAATCGTCCAGTCTCGCACGGAAGTAGACCTCATACTGACAGATTTTGACAAAGATAAGCGGGAGGCTATTGTTTCGCTTCCTCGAAAGATGCTCGTGAAGTACACTGCGGGAGACGACTGACAACATCAGAAAAGTAGTACTATTTTTTAATGAAAAAAATGCACGGAGGAAAACTCTGTTTAGCGCCCGATGTAGGGTTAATTAAAAAATAAGAAAAATTTTTACCACGGGCACCCACATTTTATTTTTGTAAATTTAGTTTTATGTATGTACAAAAACAATTATATTGATATCTCTAAAGATAAAGATTTTGCAACCGCGATCTCACTGAGGCCGGTTGGTCATTGTCCGGAGTAGGCCTAGCGGCGGCGTTACCGCGAGAAGTAGATAGCTGACTAAATGGCATTTCTTCGTCATCTGAGTCCGAGATAGTTGGCCTATAGGTAGGATCAACATCAGTGTCTTCACTGAAAATTGATGAGACGTCAGACCAATCGTCATCTGATAGGTCAACATCCAGTTGTCTGTCCAATTCACTCGGGTGATTTACAATGTTATCACTCATTGTTCACAGAACTGATTATTACTATAAGATTAAAACTAAAGAAAAAGTGACTAAAAACAGTCCTCAATTACAACATTTAACTCAATTCACACGCACAAAGACAATATACGTAACATTAGACTGCTTTGTAAACAAATACAGCTATAGCAACAAAGAGTAATATATTTTTTTGAGCATAGATGTTATTTTAAATACACTATATTACTAACAAAAAATTTTTATTTTACTAAAATACTCATAAATATGTATTAATACTCGTAAAATAAGTATTTTACGGTTTCAAATAAATATGTATTAAACGCATATACCATGGCGACGATATTACATCGCCCGGGGATTCTCGCATCTTCATTGGCAACTATACATCGTCATATTTTCTCGGCGACGATATTTTGTCACCAGGGGTTCAAAGGGTTAATAAACTTCCATTCCCGATAAAAATAACTTTTAAAAAGTTATGCACAAATGGCTTTTGGAAAATTTTTTTGTAATGTTGAAAAGTTTTTAAATACTTAATTTTATGAACAAACTTTTAAATTTAATGCATCTCAATGTTTGTGTTTTAATGAGTATTTTAAACTGATTGTAATTTATATATTTTATTCTGATTATTTATTTTAGTTGAATTTTATTTTTAGGTTACTTATGGCACTGTCTATTGCATTGTATGCTCAAGGACAATAAAGAAATTTGAATTTGAATAATTATTTTAAATTGGCCATAACTCTGCTGCTGTATGTATTACTCAGTTAATCGGAAGTTGGCTATATTTATGAATAATGAAGAAATCTTTTCCCAAAATCAAGGATACTGGAAGGAAAGTGCAGCCTAATAGTGCAACTTATGACACACCTCTATCTCAAGCGATACCTCAGTCTTGCACTCCACTCTCTTCTCAGCCTCCAGTATCCTCTCCACTGGCATGTCTGTCTGTACACTGCTCGTTGATTCCACCTCGATCTGGTCCCTCTCTTTCGTCCTCTGTCTCTCTTCCTATAACAACGTAAACTACATTAGAATGTAACAAACTACTCTCATCATTCAAATACATACCTGGAGAAGGGGAATTATAGAGTAAATTCCACTTAAAATTTTGAAATTTAACCCTTCATGGACATATGCGAGTATATCCGCTACAGACTGTGTTTGTAGTGGATGGTTTGCAGATATATCTGATCTACATTTATCACGGACAGTTTGTGGATATATCCACAAAATCTAACCGATATTGTACTAATTAATTTTTTTATGTAAATCTGTATAAAACCCTATTTATCAGAAGCAATTTACAAAAATGAAAATAAAAATTCTTAAAGAACAAATGGAATAATTATTTTTAAAGGAAGTTTGTTTTGTAGATTGGCAACACTGCAGTCTTATCTGCCTCACCATACCTTTTTACAATAAAACCCTTTTTAAAAGAATTATTTGGTGCAAATATACTACCACGCACTCAGTTTTACATCAAATGTATGTGTCAGAAAAGCGTGTTTCAATGAAAAAAAGTTTTTGTTCCGAGACTAATATGCTTGACATAGGACCATTTTGCAGATTTTCAGCCATCCACAAAGGGTTAAGAATAACCTTTAATCCTTGAATATTTGTGTAATTTTAGCTAATAAAAACTATTTTTTTATATTATACATCTCTAATAATAAAAACTAACAATATATACTATAAAATAAATTGAAAACTGCTTTTCATAAAACGCCCAATCTTTTCTATTCGCCTACTAGTTATTCAGCAGAGACTAATGTAGTTATTAGATACATATAACTCGAACATACATGTATTCAATTTCACCTAATTGTCGATCTTTTTCATATGTATGAAAAGTAATAAAAAATTGTCAAACTCTGCATTCAAATACGTTATATAAATTGAAATACTATATTTTAAAGATTAAATACTAGATTTCCCATTAAACATAAAATATTACTGTTCATCCTCTTCTAACAATCAATTCTAAAATAAAAGTATAATATTTAATGCACAACCTGTATAAAATTCAAAGCATAATACCTATTGACGGTAAGTAATAAGTTGATGTTTGTTACCAGGTTTCATTCGCACACAGTCTACGCCTTCTTTTAAAAAATAATTCACAACATGTGATAAAGAGAAATTTTAGCTAATCTAATTATACGAAAAACCACAAGAGAGTGCAGTTGAGGGAGGAGCCTATTTTGCCCGTGACTTTGGAGCGGCCAACGAGAACTGAGCGACGTTGCCAAACTTGTTCCCCGCTGTAACCACAAGCCACGCGAGTCCAGCGTTCTTAAAATACTTAACCGTTACGCTCGAAAGAAATGTTAGAGCTGTCTTGAATTAATTAACTACGTATTACAAAATGTAATTTTACGGTCATTTCTAAAAAAATTACATCTCTGTAGCTTATTTCCATGTTGAGTTAAATGGATTGAAATAAATTATTGTATTATATTACTCATATACGAAGATCGTGTGATTAAAATCTTTAGCCGAAATATAAATTAAAAAGAAAACATAAAAATACTGCAAAAAATGTTAATTTCCCGTATTTAACAGTTAGATAATGCCATTATCACTGATATATAATAAGGCATTACATGTTTGCATAGTATAATCATGTTATGTTAAATGGATTTTCAATTTGGTAAGAAAGTTATCAAATACATCTGAAATATATATTCTTTTGCATAAATATACTTATTCAGTACATAACGGTGGGAATTGTTGCCGCAACGGTTTTTTTTACGCACTTCGGTACTCATAAATTTATAACCATTAGAAAGCATTTTTCCTACCTGGCTATTAATAGTCTTGAATCTGTGTTATGTAAAAATTGTTTTCACACGTGGGTGATTTAAATATTTAAACTGGCTATAGTTGAAAAATCATACAGCACAAGTTTTTTTTTTTATAATATGAATGCACTTTCTTATAAAATTCTAAAGTAACGGTTTTCTATAACATCCAATGAAATTTTGAACACAGTACATAATAGATGATGTCAGACGAGTGAAAATGTGGAGGAAACGGGTGAAATACCTGTAAACAAAAGCCGCACCAGCCAGCAGTGGTGGTAATACCAGACGGATGAGTCATACTGTTTCCAAGAAACACCCCCTTCCTCATTCCGGTCTCTGACCGTCAGTCAGTGCCTATTGTCGCTTAATCACTGGCTGGCGGTTGAAAATACTGCATTCTCTTCAATTCCAGTAACGCGTATATTATTTTGTGCTGAATTTTACTGTTGGTGAACGTTTTTCGTGTTTTTAAGTGTTGTTTATTGGTAGCTATTATAAGTGTACCGATTATTTTCTGTGTAAATTGTAATATACTTGTTATTGTGATTCCTTATTTGGACAAAATGGAGTGTGTGGTGATGTTTGTTCAAGTGCACAGCCATCCGGAAGTAAGAGCGGTAGTGAAAAAAACCCTATGTAGTGGAGAACGACGTATTATTTACAACGTTTACAACTTTTTCAAAAAACTGTCTTTGACAAATTTCCGTCATACAGTGTCCAATATAAGCAACATGTATATTAATTTTGTGTGTGTTTAGTAATCGTTTAAAATCACTGAAAAGATTGTTGTATCGTATGGAAATAAGCAAGTACTTTACTCTGACTAACTGACGGGACGATTTGTTTGTTTTAATCGATAGTTAGTTTGTAATAACATTAATAAACTATACAAGTAATTTAAATATAGCAAACTGTCAACGCATTTTAAATATTGTTTTTCAATTATACTGATAAGTTTTAAATGTTCAGTATCAGTGTTAGTTGTGACAGCGCAGCGGTTTATCAGCCACAATGCGCCAGCCGTGCCGCGCGGCAGAGGCAGTTGTGTGGCAACGTCGCGCAGGCCAGTCCATTCTATTGGTCGCCGCCAACTGCACTCTCTGGCGGTTCCTTGTATAGTGCCACTGACAGTTAACCTACAGTAAAATCTAGGAGCCACAAGAACGATCTTGAAAACAGGTGAATGTGGGTGAGAGAAGATAGCGTTAAAGATTATCACTTGCCTTTACAGTCATACACAAAACAGAGAATCTACACACAAACCGAAGAAATAGACTGGGCATAGGCGAACGAATCATGAAACCAGGCCAGAGCAGTTACACCAGTAAGGAGGAGTAGATAGGAAAAGCATGAATGCACTACCAAGTGTCAAACCTCATTATTTCACTAAGTAAATTGTTGTAGTATGAGGTGTGTTCAAAAAGTATCACAAATTTTATGTATTTTCAAAAATTATTTAATTATTCGTAAATATCTATTTTGTCCCCTTCAAAGTAATCCCCCTGGGATATTATACACTTGTGCCAATGTTTTTTCCAATCTTCGAAGCACTTCAAAAAATCACTTTTTTGTATCTTGTTCAGCTCCTCCTTCGATGCCGTCTCTATCTCGTCAATCGTGGCGTAGCGTCGTCCTTTCATGGGCCTCTTCAGTTTCGGGAAGAAGAAAAAGTCACAGGGGGCCAGATCTGGGGAATACGGTGGCTATGGTATCATTAGTGTGTTGTTTTTGGCCATGAAGTCACGTACAAGCAGCGATATGTGAGCACGGGTGTTATCGTGGTGCAAAAGCCAATTTTTGTTTTTCCACAAATTCGGGCGTTTCTGGCGGATTGCTTTGTGCAAATTGCGCATAACTTGCAGGTAATATTCCTTATTCACGTTCTATCTTGTGGCAAGAACTCATGATGCACCACGCCCCTGCAATCGAAGAAAACTGTAAGCAAAACTTTCACATTCGACCGAACTTGGCGTGCTTTTTTCGGTCTCGGTTCATGCGGCAGCTTCCATTGACATGATTGAGCTTTGGTTTCCACGTCATAACCATAAACCCACGATTCGTCACCAGTTATGACCCTCTGGAGCAAATTCGGGTCGTCGCGGACAGATTCCAACATCTTATTAGCAATGTTCATGCGATGCTGTTTTTGATCGAAATTGAGCAATTTTGGTACGAATTTTGCGGCGATCCGTCTCATGCCCAATCGATATGCCTAGGTCCTCGGCAATTTCTCTAATGGTGATTCGACGATTGGCCAATACCATTTTCTTCACTTTTTTCAATTTTTTCGTCTGTTGTTGAAGTGCTCGGGCGGCGTCCGGCACGCTCTTTGTCGTTCACATCTTCTCGCCCTTCTGAAAACATTTTGTACCTCCGATAAACGTTGCTTTTGTCCAAAGTAGCTTCTCCGTATGCCACAGTCAACATTCGGAATGCATCCGTGCACTTAATTTCGTTTTTCACACAAAATTTGATACAGGTTCTTTGTACCATTTTTTTGAATAGGTAAAAATCAAAGACGAACCAAAACACGTGCAAGCAAAGCAGCTGTTAACAATTAACTGAAATTGTCAACATAAGTGAGAGACATATGTACCAACATAACGCCACAAAAAAATCAAAATTCGAATATACGTAACCCGCGAAAATTCAAAATTCGCGATACTTTTTGAACACACCTTGTATAGCCTACTAATATTATAAAAACTTCAACAACTTTTATTTAGTTTATTTCATTTATAAAATAATAACAATTTGTTAAAATTTTAATTAAAAAAAAAAAACAACTAACAAACTGACAATTTGATCATTTTCAATTTAGTTTGATGTACGAGGGGTATCCAAAAAGTAAGTTTCCCTGTTCTGTAAAAAGACGCGTACGTAACACAGCGTGCAGCTGTGGGCGGGGATATGTAGCGCGGTTCGGTTGGCAACAGGTGCGCCGGTCACTGGCCCATTGTCACGCTTCTCAGTCAGTTGCTGCCCAAACATCATGGAGACTCCACTGCGTTCTGCCGCCAGTTGCGAAGTCCGTAGTGTTATTCGTTTCTTGACCGCCAAAAACGAAACTGCCGTTGAAATTCATCGTCAGTTGTGTCAAGTGTATGGTGGACATGTTATGTCCGTTCAGATGGTCCGTCGTTGGCGTGCAATGTTTTTGGAAGGAAGAGAAAATGTTCATGACAATGAGCGTAGTGGCCGACCGGCCAATTCTCTGCAACCTGACGTCATTAATGCTGTACGAGCAGTTATTGACAATGATAAGCGAGTGACTCTCGATGAAATTATGGATAAACTGCCGTCAAGTGTTGAAGTTAGCCGGTCATCTGTGCACAATATCATGACAGAAGATCTTCAGCTTGCAAAAGTGTGTGCAAGATGGGTGCCTCGCTTATTGAGCAATGCCCATAAACAACAACGAATGGCTGCTGCCCAGTCTTTCTTGCGATTGTTTGACGATGAAGATGAAAACCTTTTCAGTAGAATAGTCACTGGTGATGAAACATGGATTCACCACTCAACTCCAGAGACCAAACGCCAGAGTATGGTGTGGCAAAAAAAAGGAGAGGCAGCTCCTCAAAAAGCCAAAGTTTTTGAGTCGGCAGGAAAGGTAATGGCTACAGTTTTTTGGGACTGCCGTGGAGTGTTATTGATTGACTATCTTCCTCGTGGCGAAACCATAAATGCAGAAAGGTATTGTGAAGTTCTCACCAGACTTCGGCGGGCAATACAGAATAAACTGCGGACTTTTGTCGCGCACGGTTCTGCTTATTCAAGATAACGCCCGACCACACGCTGCTCGTGCAACAATGGAACTTTTGAGGAAATTTAAGTGGGATGTTTTTGGTCATCCTCCATACTCACCAGATCTTGCGCCTAGCAATTTTCATCTGTTTCCGGAGCTGAAAAGACACCTTGGCGGTCGGCGATTTGCCAACAGCGATGACCTTCAAAATGAGGTGGATACTTGGCTTAAAAATTTGGCGGGTGAATTTTGTGATGCTGGAATAAAAAAACTACTTCTTAGATACCAAGAGTGCTTAGAAAGGGATGGTAACTATGTAGAAAAATAAGGTATGATGTAAAAAGTTGAATAAATGTGTTTCAGTTATTTTTTGAGTCTTTTTAACTTTTTCATAATTAATGGAAACTTACTTTTTGGATACCCCTCGTAGTTCTGTACTCCATCAAAAAAAATATATATATATTATATATTTTCTTCTTTTCATTAATTTCATACACGCATCACACAAAAGGAAAAAAATTATCAATATAATATTATCGTACCTTCAACAGATTTGTTATGGTACCAGTATTTTATTTATATAACTAATTACTACCACAGTTATTTAGTTATCAAATAAGCATTTACAGATTGTATTTTCAATAGAATTGACAAATGTGAGTGAGAAAATAATTCACTGCAAGATACTTGACTGGCTAGTTTGATACTGTTTAATAGATGTACAATATTGAATAGATTGTATTAAAGCATGTCCCGTACATCTAACTCAATCATGGCGAACGTCACTTCCATCCACATTTGTAGCCAAAATACATGGTTAATGAAAATATATGAAGAAATAATCATTTTATTCAGGTCGTTTAACATTTTTTCCACTGACAAAAAATTACGTAACCTAATAAACAAGAACTTTCTCAAAAAATAATAACTCAGATTTAGTGGAATAGTTAATTACGTAGTATGATTATTAAGCATATATGGGACCTATTTCGGCCCATGCAATGGAGCATAACAAAAAATTCTATGAATGCTTTTCTCTAAAAAGTATTAACAAAATTCTGAACACCCATAAACTTAAAATGAATTATTTAGAAATAGCTCATCAGAGGGTGCTACAAACTAAACATCCGGATGGTCTAAATTTAAAGGTATGGATAGCAGTAACATATTAAAGGTATTTGGTCTTCCGATCATATGTTACTTTGCTTATTTAAACACATATGTGACAGATACGGCCAAATACAAAATAATTGAATTGGAAAAAGTAAGCGCTCTGTGGTGTAATGGTAGCACATTCACCCGGCAAGTGAGAGATCCGGGTTCGACTCCCGGCGGAGCAAGTACTTTTTGCGATTCAATGTTTATTGAAATAAATAAATATACATATATACAGGGTGATTCAAAACTAAACGGCAATCTCTCTGGAGCTTATTCTATAGCTAAAAACAAGTAAAAAAGTTCATATAACCATATGCCCGGAAACGCTTTGTTAGCGAGTTACGCCTAGCGAAAGATTTCGCCCGGATTTCAGAACCCTTGGTATTACTTCATGAACTTAATTGTTGATCAGCTGATATTGCCAACCTTTGCAAAGAAAATATGATGATAAAAAGTGTTGAATAAATGATCAGCTGTTACTCACAACCTAAACATTAGTTAATATTTTATGCAGATAAGAATATGCATTTTTGTGCGTCTGTTTTATTTTTAAATAAAGCTAAATTTCAATACCTATTATTAATTTTTTTCCTAAGTAATTCACATGAATCTTTTCAGAATTAAATGTTCTACAAATCTGTTTAAGAAAAAAATGACCTTTATTTAACATTTATGGAAGTAATCTTACCTTAAACACAAAAATGTGTTATTTCTTTGCACCAATTCTTGTGTTTTACGTAAGATATCTCTGAAAGTATTGCATTTACAGCTCTGGGACGAATTTTAATAAATTTGTCAGATATAAAAACATAAAAAACAATCGTATTTGTATCTTTGTAACTACCTTTACCATTTTTATACGGCCTGACTTCACCAAGGGTTCTGAAATCCGGGCGAAATCTTTCGCTAGGCGTAACTCGCTAACGAAGCGTTTCCGGGCATATGGTTATATGAACTTTTTTACTTGTTTTTAGCTATAGAATAAGCTCCAGAGAGATTGCCGTTTAGTTTTGAATCACCCTGTATATGATTATTAAGCATATATATATATATATATATATATATATATATATATATATATATATATAAAATTATTAACACGTTCGCTACCAACCGGCACATATATGTGCCGGTAGGTCCCATTAAAATAGACCACCATTGTATGAGTTGGGCACTTCTCACAGACCAGCTCAAAGTAGTGTGGTCATTACCGTAGCCCAAGAGTACAACTTTGTTCAAATCAATTTATATATCATTTTGTAGCCTTAGGCAAACGTTTAATTTCATTCCACATCCTTTTTTTTACGTTGTATACATTTTGGCTAGTGGCACATATATGTGCCGGTCGGTCAGTAGCAAAAAATTAGGCTTAGGCTTGACCTCAAATATAATCATTTTCTAGTTGAAAATCAAGTAAAAACTGCCATAACTGTGTTAGGACACATTGGGAAAATAATAAAAACGAGTATTGACATGGTAGTTATGTGTATTGTACAAACTAAAACAAGATCTTTGGATAAACACTTTGGAAATAGCAGAATATGTTATAAAAAACACACACACACACAAATGTCTCTTATTTATAAACTTCATTTAGGTGAGCTACATTTTTATCTTTGACATAAAACAGTTAGGAAATAAAAATGTCTTAGGTAACACACTTTTTGTTTTAGTTTTTCACTTGAGCCATTCACTGAAACACTCTGGCATGCAAAGTCCGAATTTATTGCCCTTTTCATCTGTGCAGCTGGAACATGTGAAGAAAGTTGTTTTCCGCTTCTTCTATCTTATTCTACAAACATGACACCATAGCCTCTTGTTCAATTTGACTGGGTCATGGCTTTTTTGACCTGAGACCTTGAACTGCACCAAGGAAGAAATTGTGAACATACCGAGAGACCAAGCGGCACAAATATGTGCCAGACATCCCTGTAGACCGATATGAAAGAATGAAGACGAAAGAATAGACCGATCGTTACCACAGCCCTTTATTTAATAAGACTACACTGGCACAAATATGTGCCGTCGGTCCACTGGAACTGTACCAAGCGGCACAAATATGTGCCATCGGTCTATGAGAATCAACTAGCCGGCACATATGTGTGCCAGCCGGTCCATATTAACGAAAAAGTTTTTACATTTCGGTAGCGAACGTGTTAAGCATATATATATATATATATATATAAAATTATTAAGCATATATATATATATATATATATTTGCTTTGTGTACATTTTTTTGGAGCAACTGTATTTATGAACGGTCGTATTAAATTATTTCTGTGGTCAGATAACTTGAGACGTAACATCTCTTTAGGCAACACTACAGTGGGCTGGTTCGAGCCTGGTAGACCATTCCTGTAAGGCAGGTAAGCGCTGAACACCTATACTGTGATTTCTTGTTGTATTTCTATTATGTTCATGTTTAATATTATACTTTATACATAGGTTTAAAGAGTACAAACATATCTTCATAAAACATTTTCAATGATAATCAAACATAAACTTGTTTTGACAACATAAAGCAAAACCCATAGTGAATTATTATTACAAAATTACTTTGATTTATTTTGTTTGTAATTATAGTTTAAAAAGTTACATTTTCCCACTTTAGTGTTAATATTTTAAAATTGTTTTTATATTGAATAGAAATATATTTAAATTACAATACTGTGTGCAAAAATCAAATAAATACAATAAAGTTGAAGTGAAATATTATTGTTCATCTAACATAGTCTAATAATTACTAATTAGCCTGCTAGGTAGCAGCACGATACAGGATGTCAATTCTGTCTGTTTCAACCCAGGAGTCCAGGAGTGAGTCAAGACGTTCATGATGAACCATGTTTATAAGATACTTACAAAATATTAAAATTGCAGTTCTGTAGTAAAATATCGAAATAAGATACCTGAACGGCTTCCCTCTTCATGCCCATGCCCCACCCCCCCCCCCCCCCACCCCCCCCCCCCCCCACCCCCCCCCCCCCCCACCCCCCCCCCCCCCCACCCCCCCCCCCCCCCACCCCCCCCCCCCCCCACACACTTGAAAGTCTATTTTAAAATTAATTCATTTGACCATGAAGGTTTTATTTTTGAGTGAAATAATTTCTTTAAGTAACTTCTTTTAATTTTTACTCTGGGGAACAAACAGGTCATAAAGTTCTCGTTGTGTGATATGTAAGTTTTTCAAATTTCCATAGAGAAATCAGCATACAGTCTTGTTTAGATTAGTAGGGACCTATCAGTGTAGACTTGATATGGCCTGTGATTGATATGGCCCTGTGATTGGGAGAAGAGCAGAAGGATGAAATAGGAATGGTACAATATCTAGTTGTGATGCAAGAGTGACTCAAGGTTGGGCTCAATGAGAGAAGGTGAATTTGGCATGACTCCAAGTGACATCAGCCCTCAGCCTCTGATGTCTTGAGCTTGTCTATCCATGCTTGGATTAGAGGTTAAAAGTGACAAACATCCACAGACTCGGTGCTTGTATGAACTTTATTACTTTAGGTATAGGTGGTGAAACTGGTACTTCATCTGCATTATCATTGTATTATTTATTTGGTCAAGTGATAAAAAGCTACTAATTTATATACCGTATAGATGGGCAAAAAATGACATCTGGCTTAACATGAAAAAGCATAATCTCTTGGAAATAGAATGTTAAATTGTGTGCATAATCTTCACAATGGCTGAGAGTTAAAGTTGACCAGACCAGAACAGAAAATGTGAAACAGAAACACAAACATCCACATATACAGTGTGTCATAAAATCTTGTACCGGTTTAATTCTAAACGATTAAAAAAAAATCAATGCGATGTGATACATCACCACTACACCTAACAATGTTTTTTTTTTGAG
Organism: Homalodisca vitripennis; assembly: GCF_021130785.1. Lineage (NCBI taxonomy): Eukaryota > Metazoa > Arthropoda > Insecta > Hemiptera > Cicadellidae > Homalodisca > Homalodisca vitripennis. The sequence goes on from NC_060212.1 coordinate 150,676,833, forward strand.
GTAATAATACATTTTACCTCATATCAGTGGACAGCTCAAAAGCAGCCAAAAGAAAATCTTAAATGAGAGCCTAGGTTGAGTAGTATATCGAATTTAAGGGGAGAGCATAATGCTCCAACTCCCAACCTCATATGGTTCACATGTAAAATGACGCGTTTACAGTTTCAAAAAGTTACAGTGTGTAGGTCCTGTTGTAGAGGGCTTCATGTTCTTTTCTTGGCTCAAGTTGGGGAAGTTAAACTTTATAAATACATACTGAACCTAAGAAATAATCTTTTAGGGTAGTTAGTGATTCTTCACCACCCATTGGGGGTTGGTCCACAAGGTGTTCAACAAAAATATTAAACGCATATGTCAAGGTGTACATCATTTTAAAAGGGTATTATCTACCAAAGATGAATATTGAAAACAACAGTTGTCCTACAGTACTGTGACATGGTTCACTCAGGAACCTATCAATGTTTGTTTACGTAATGAGGATTGTATTTCTGATCAGTGCATAATGGACCCTTGCCTACCTAATAAATTTCTCTGCACTTGAAAAAAAAATTGAAAAAAATTGCACTTTGTGTTTGGTGTATTGCTTTTTGGTTCGTTTGTTTGTCGGAATGAATGGATCTTTAAACCATGTTAGTGTCCAATTTGTCTTTTTTTATTCTTTCAGCTAATTTAAATATGCCGTTCCACAATGTCAAAGGAGGTCAATTTCATTTACTTGCAAACATTCTTAATTTTGTTAATAAAATTGAATAATATCGCAATGAATTATATAATTTGGAATTTGTCACTCTGCCATCTAGATTAAAGATTGTATAATACTAATGTCATATCTGTTTGCACCATTCTACTATCTCACCAAACGTTTGTATTTCTGTTTACGGAAGCAATTAATTTTAGTTTGTTCAATTATATCGACTGGTATTTGTTTCTCCAAAATTAATATACTGTGACATAGCCAATATCTTGACACAATCAGCTGTATAAGTATGTGACCATGTTTACATAAACTTGTTTTAATATTTTGGACTTGGGAATGTCATTCCTTTGCCAGCTCAGTCTTATTTACAAAGATCAACTAGACATTGACTCCTTTGTAGCTTTCAATATGGCTAAACAATATTGCAACCTAAATGATTTGGTTTTAAATGAATCAAAAAAACCCAACAACCAATTTTTACAGCTACTCAAAATAACTATCATGGTCTCCCAGAAGTAACTACAATAGAATTCGGAAATATTTTAGGACTCACCTTGGAACCGAAATTTTATCTTGGGAACCACACATCAACCAGCTCTGTCAAAAACTAAATAGCAGTCCTTTACGCAATAAGGAGAATTGCACAAATCAGCAACACTGATGTAGCTATGACAGCATACTACTCGTTGTTTGAATCTCACTTGAGATACGGCCTGATAGCCTGGGGAGGCACGACAATCTCAAATCTCCAAAGGGTGCTGGTTCTACAAAAAAGGACAATTAGAGCTCTAAAAGGACTAGGACCACTTGACACATGCCGAACAGCCTTCAAAGAACTGAGAATTCTGACTGTAGTAGGACTCTACATCAAGAGACAATCCCTCTATACAATCAAATCAGGGCAAGCAAGGACTGGAGACGGACACTCCTCACTCCTATAACACCAGACACAGGAGCAACTTTCTCCTAAATCAACATCATCTCAGCTTATTTGAGAGGAAACCTTCTGATCGAGGAGCAATGTTCTTCAACATTCTACCTGAATCCCTAAGAAGACTGCCAGAAAAGAACTGCAAAACCTCCTTGAGAAACTGGCTACTGGAGCGACCAATTTACACCATCCAAGAATTTGTTCAATGTAGAACACACAATTTTTGACAAACACTAACTCATACACCAATTGTAACATAAACATGACTTTTGCCCTGTTCTCCAAGAATATGTGCAATAAAGAATATTCTATTCCTATTTATGTGATTTGCTTTTTCCCTGAGTTCAGAGTCCAGCACAGCTGGTCACTAATGATTTATTCTTCTCTTATGTCTGAAACAACCAGCCATATCAAACAATTTTTATATTCTATGTTATTGCTAAGGAAACATAATAAAGTGCTGGTCTGGTGCAGTGCTGGTCACCCGACTTGAAAGGACATTTTGTAAAAAACCCACCCGAAAGCAAAGGTTTAAAATTACTTTTTTTAAATATTTATGATTAGTATTTTGGAATAAAAATATCTTACCCTTTATTCTTATACCTAAGCAATGTATATACCAAATAGTTTTGTCGAAATATGTCCACTATATTTAGTGTGACTGAGACTCAAACATCCAAACATCTTTACAAACTCTCACATTTATAATATTAATAAAAGTGTTGCTAATGGGCTGCTACAAATGATATGGAAACAAATTTTAACTCTGTATTTAAGTTGAAAACTTACTACTAATTTTATTGTATTGGGTCACACATTATAATGAAAGGAAACATACATCCTCTGTATTCATATTGTTATTTGTAATTTTATTTTAATATTCTATTGTAGATTTTCTGTATAATAAGATCATGAGAAATATCTGTAATTTAACGTTGGAGATGGGTAAGGTCATTCTAATACTGAATATTTTATATAGTTCTTAAACTAAGTTTTGTGACCATTAAAACAATTTTTTTAAAAGGAAGATTTCCATTTGTATCACTATCATTTTTTATTTTAGTGGAAGTTTAGGGTTTTAAATTAGAAATGAGGCAATTGAGGTAAACTAAATAAATAGAATAGGTTTGTTTTAACAGTTATGGGTTTATCAATCTGTATAGCGTGGTTTGTCTGTTAAAGAAGTTAGGCAAGCAGATGACATGTAAAGCGCCTAAAGTAGGTCAACTGACTAGTCATACATAACAATGCATTGCCTATTTACATTTATACATCACATGTAAAAAACATCATTGTGGTACCAATGTTTCTGTTTCAACTGAATTAATCTGTTGTCACAAAATGAGGTAACTTTTCTAATAATCATAAGAGATGAAAGTCAAATTAGTGAAAGGTATTTTCGACAAACTTGTTGTATAATGATTGATTTGATTATCTTTTGTCATATAACCTTTGGGTTTCAGCCCTTTATGCTGTGACAACAATATAAGTTTTTAGAATCAAATATTAAACTTTGTCTAAATGATGTGTGTTATAAAAGTCTTTATGTTAAGTTGAAAATTGTTCTTGACTAATAATTGTTTATTTTTACATCTTTAATACTGTACTAAATAATTAAAGTTTTTTGTAGTGATCCAACATATCCAAAACACCAGAATGGTCGGTTATAATTAATTAGAAATTAAGGAAGGCTAGTTTTTCTTTGCACTCAGTAATGGTATTATAATTATATCAGAGACGTTTTTTTGGATTTTGTACACTAAGTTCATTTCTCTTTAGAGTAAAATTATTTGAGTATAATCATAATGTAATGAGAGCGTAAATCCAGATTTCCAAAGGTCAAACAGTATAGTATAAATATCATGGAGGTTCCTCAAATCTCTTATCACTACCTCAGAATCTGTATGTGTTACAAAATAATATAAATTTTAACAAAGCATTAAAGGTTTATCTAAAGGATTATGACTTTTCCGGAATGACATTTAATAAATTTGGTAGTGATTTTACAAAGCCTCATGGCAAATACATAATGAATATATCAACTTTGCTAGCAATCTTTTTACCAACTTTCTGATAGCACTGGGAATACTGCAGTTTTGCTGATGATACTCTCTTAAAGCACCTTATGTTGTATGATTTATTGTAGGATTATATGATTTTACCTGTCATCTTGTTAACACCAGTTTATTGTTTTAAGTAGGCCTATTGATTTTGCTGGCAACTGTCCCTCTCTTATAAATTTTATAGCAACATTAAGGACATCAGTGTTGTATGTGTGCTGTTTATAACATTTTTGTTGTTGCCCAAAAACATAATTTGTAGAAATCATCTGTAAAGAACCAAAAGTATTTAGTACAGAGAGGTGTAGCAAGAGGTCAGACCAAGTTTTATCAAATGGTTTTTTTGTAACCTGAATAACACACTGCGCCGTTTTGTACCTAGGTGTACTAACATTACTGGCTTTATATGGTCCGAATGATGCATGTAAAATGAATATAGATACCCTGTATAGTCTTTAGTCCATCTAAAGTCAAGATATCTTTAGAAAAAATCATTAATTAATAGTCCTGTGATAGTAAAACTATGGTTTGACATGGCCTCTAACGGGATTTCAGACATATGCCGTCATTATATATTATAAAATATACCGCTGAATGTTGGCTGTTAATGTATTGTTGTATGTTACACAACATATAACGATGGAAAATGTCCAAAAGCCTGTTATCCTTTAAAACCATCCATCGTTAATAACAAACTTTAAACAGAGAATGGACTCTTAAACTATATATGTAAGTGTAGGTTTAATTTTAGTTAGCAATAGTTGTAACACTGTATTAGTAATGTACACAAAAACACACTGTTAAACCTAACTGAAGCAATTTTTCTTCTTTGTTGTTAAACTGCATTTCACGATATAAATCTCATTGATTTTAGAACAACGTGTCTGTTACATCAAATCAAAGTTCTCTTTAATTATCTCTGTACAGCCTTACTTACTCTTACTCTTACTCCTGTGGCCACTCGAAACCCAGATGGTTTTTGACCTCGCCAACAATGTCTCTCCAACTTCTTCTATCTTGAGCCACTTCCAGTGTAGCGCCAATCGTTCTTAAATCCTTCTCCACCTGATCTCTCCATCGCATCCTAGGTCTGCCCAATGGCCTCACTCCCTCTGGTTCCCCTCGCCACACACCTTCTTTACCATTTTATCTTCTCCCCTACGGGCAACATGGCCCATCCATCTCATTCTTTTACTCCTGATCAGTGCAATCACATCGGGATCTTGGTATATTTCTCTTAGTTCTCTGTTCTTCCTGATCCGCCATATGTCTCCTTCTTGAACTGGTCCAAAAATTCTTCTTAGTATTTTGTTTTCAAAGGTTATTAACTTTTTTTGGGATTTCTTTGTGAGTGCCCATACTTCTGACCCGTACATCAAAACTGGTAAGATCATGGTTTTGTAAATTCTTAATTTAACTTTCCTCATTAATAGTTTGCTTTTGAGAAGTTTTGCAAGGCTCCAGTATGTTCTATCTGCTGCTGCTAATCTACATTGGACTTCAACTTCTTCTCTATTGTCATGTGTTATCGTCACTCCTAAATACTTAAATTCCTTTGTAGCCTTGAAATCATGGTTGAGTACTTCTAGCTTTTCTCCTTCCTGTTCCATTCTTCTGCTTATTTTCATGTAGTGCGTCTTGTCTTCGTTTACTTGTAATCCTACTTTTGCAGCCTCAACTAAAAAGGCTTCTAGTTGTTCTACAGCCGGTACATGAAATAGCATCATTGTTTTAAAGACAACATAAACAAAACTATATTAGGATTAAAATTACAATTTACTAAAATTATAGTGTTATGACTTAACTAACTAACTCATAAAAACTCCTAAAGTGAATATAATGCCAATTCTATTAATTGCTCCTTTAAATTTGATTTGAATTTCTTTACGCAGTTTTCATTCTTTAAATCATTTGACAATTTTTGAAAACAATTATTTTCAGCATAAGTGGTCTTTTTTTGAAAAAATCTAAACTGTATTTTTTTACAGTACAATTTCTTTTGAAGGAAACAGGATTTTTTCAATTGACAAACAACATGTAGGTTGTGATTCCTGACTTAGGCGTGCCACAACGCTTTTTGGTAAGATTTGTTTTATTTTAACCTAGTTTGTAATTATGTATTAGGTTAGTTCTTTACCTGAAGAAGAGATCAGATTGCAGATCTCGAAACGTAGTGTTACTGATTTCTTGTTTCACTGAACGATGGCAAATGTCCGGAAAAATCCTGTTTCCTTCACAATCCTTCCATCGTCAAAAATAACCTTCAAACAAAGAATTTTCTTTTGCTCTAGTGTTATATGGATGTTGGATCTCACTTTTCATACTATATTTATGGCATCTGAAGAAAAGAACAGATTCGAAAACATATAAATTATAAACTGTTAATGTATTTAATTCTCTAAAATACCGTCTTATTGAATCTCGCAATTAAGTTTAAGATTAGCTCTCAATGCTTTATTTTTGAATTTTAAGAATTTTATCTAGATTTTCCTTACAAGTTGCCCTATATAAGCCAAAACTATAAGATATATGGGAGTATATGTTGGCAAAATGAACTGATTTTAATACATTGGGTTTGCATACTTACTAAATGTTCTTTCTAACATGTTTACAGTAACAGACAAAAGATATTTTCCGTCAATTTATATGTAACATACCACAGAATAGAAGTGTTGCCATGATTGGATTTGGATTACTTGACTGTTCATTAACTAGTTAACAGTTTTCACCTTTGAGCTTACAGACATGCTCGAGAGTATGCTTGGGAATATCAGATTCCTACAACAGTTTTTGATCAATTGTGTTGTATGTTGCAGGGCTGAGCCTAGAAAGTAACCTGTCTCTCAACTCGGTGGGGCCACAGTCCCCTCTTGACATGAAGCCCGACACAGCCAGCCTCCTGGCGGGCAACTTCAGCCCTGGTGGACCCAACAGTCCAAGGTAAGTTAATAACGATAGAATAGAATATTTTCATTGTGTTGACATTATATTATTAAATTGTATTGCAATAGTCAATAATAATACCAATTTTTCTCAGTATCTTAAAAACTAAATCCATTCTCTCGACTTTCCATTGTTTTTTTTTTTTTTTTTTTTTTTTAAAGGAGAAGCCGATCTCCTTTTATGCCTTATTCTGCCCGTCCTCATGGGCCACTGGCCTGCGCGAGGATCTTATCAAACAGAATAAAGGGGAGAGTCGATACAGTACAAGGTCGATGGTACTGATAAAAAGTGCAACGGTCACAAACAGGATTTGAACCTGCGCTATCTCTAGCTCAGACTCAAGTCCAACGTCTTAGACCGCTCGGTCCCATCGGCACTCTGTGGCAGTTGTGCGCAGATACACGTTCTTTCACATACAAACAAACAAAATTCATGCTATAAACCCCTCAGGATTGCAACACTGCCACAAAAATTAATCCCGAGTGTGCTCCATGAAATGAAATAAATTGCATATTCATGTACAAAGAATGGCGTCAATGTTAGATATTCTTCATCTAATAAAACAATCTAATAAAAGTTAGTTTAGCATAGTAGTGCTCTTACAATTAATTAAAATGTACAAGTTATATACAACAAATTTTACCTGGTTCAGATTTAATATAAACACTTTATAAGGTGAAAAGAAATACATTGATGAGTTATTATTGATTATTATTATTATGATTGAAAATGTAACATTCTTTTAAAATTAATATAAGTTACTTACCTAAAATTTAAGTAAATAGATTACATACAATAAATAAATTGGCGAAACACGTATAATTACAAAAATGTACATTTGTTCAAAGTTTATAATAAAAAAATACTATATTATATTTACAATCCAATTATTTAGTGAAAATTTCATACTTATTGTTTTCAAAAAATTCACCTGTTGAATATAGAGATTTTAATAACATGTATTTTTTTGATCCATTTGATTTGAATGTATTTATATCACTCACATTTTTTAAATCACTGGGCAATTTATTAAAACATTTCATACATACATAAAATACTTTTTTCAAAGAAAGTTAGCCTATGGGTAGGTATGGCAAAGTTTTCCTCTGTTTCTAGTTTCATATTATTGATCCCTATCGTCAGTTACCATGAACTTGCCAACTGAGTAAAAGGACAAGACATCAGGTAGTTATGACAAAGTTTCCTCTGTTTCTAGTTTCATATTATTGATCCCTATCGTCAGTTACCATGAACTTGCCAATTGAGTAAAAGCACAAGACATCAGGTAGTTATGGCAAAGTTTCCTCTGTTTCTAGTTTCATATTAATGATCCCTATCGTCAGTTACCATGAACTTGCCAACTGAGTAAAAGCACAAGACATCAGGTAGTTATGGCAAAGTTTCCTCTGTTTCTAGTTTCATATTAATGATCCCTATGTCAGTTACCATGAACTTGCCAACCGAGTAAAAGCACAAGACATCAGGTAGTGTTTTAATTGGGTTTTTTCAATTGGATCCTAAATTTCATTTTCAGGAAGACTGTTAATGAGTTTGATCCCAGCTTGAGAAGGGTGGTATTCAAATGCTGCTGTTCTATGCCGTCGAGCTTGAAAGCGTTCCCGAGCTCTTGTCTCATATCTGTGTGTATCAATATAAGTAGATATGAATATGAGGTTCCTAGACCACTTTTGGGACAGACAGAAAATCAATGGAAAATCTTGTTCAAGGTACCGAACACGAATTGACATGCAAAATTACGTTAAGTAGAACATAAAACACAAAACTCACGTTCATGTTATGTTCGTGTTATCAAATTTTACGTTCAGAACGTAACATAAAACGCAAAAATCACGTTAATGTTATGTTCGTGTTGTCAAATTTTACGTTCAGAACGTAACATGAACGTGATTTTGCGTTTTATGTTCTACTTAACGTAATTTTGCATGTCAATTCGTGTTCGGTACCTTGAACAAGATTTTCCATTGATTTTCTGACTGTCCCAAAAGTGGTCTAGGAACCTCATATTCATATCTAGTAATATACACTTAAATCAACAGTAAAATTAAGTCTCTAAAATGTACAAGCTGGGTAGAGTTAGCAAGTTAAACTCTGAAGGCACTTTCGACACAGCTCTGTTGTTGAATTTTGCGATGATTCAAACAGTTTTTTTTTTTGCAGTCAGAATACTCTTTCAAGTTTGATATGGCAAAACTGCTCTGTAGAAAAATTTTATATTATAGGTATAGAAATATTAACCCGTATTTAGCCATCATTAAAACATCAAATGTAAAAAGCTTTGATAACTTTAGAAAGGTCAAAAAATTCCAGACACTAATTTAGCTCATACACTTTAAATGTGAACTTTCTAGGTTAATCCTTTATCTAGGTGTATTCCTAGAAATTTAGCAGAATCACCTTCCACCAGAACAATGTTATCCACCATTACCATTAGGGTTTGATAAGTATTTAAGTTACGTATACAGAAGTTGAAGTAATTTGTCTTTTCATTATTAGTTTTTATATTATTTACCAGGCAATTTTGAATGCAGGAATTGAGAGCAATGAACATTTCAATCTCCAAAGAAGTCAGAGAGTTGGCCCAGAAACGGAGTTGTATCATCTGCGTATTGAATGATTTTCCTATATGAGGCTGGCGCATGGATGTTATTCACATAAATCAAGAAAAAGATAGGATCCAAGACAAATCTCTGTGGGATTCTTTAGTTACTCTAATACTACTTGATACTGCATTTTGGACCTGAACACATTGACTTCTGCTGCTCAAGTAAGAGTGGAGCTACTGGTGTGCAATCCCCCACATAAAGCCTTACAGCTTGTTTAGCAATATACCATAATTAACAGTATTAAATGCTTTTGAGAGATCAAGAAAGACACTGAGTGTTTTATGACAAGTCTCAAAGCCTTCTACATTAAAATCTACAAGTTATGTGATTGTTTCAACATTTGATTTTCCTTGTCTGAAACCAAAATTTATGAATCGGACAAAATTTTGTGTTTTTAGAGAAAATTAAAAAGTTGTGTTCCAGGAACAGTTTTCAAAAATGTTCCTAAAACAGGTAAAATTGAAATTGGTTGATAGTTAACAGCTTTCTTTGGATCACCTCTTTTGAAAATGGGCACGACTTTTGCCAATTGGAGTGCTGATGGGAAGGTGCCAGTTTCAAAAGAAACATTTATGATTCTTGTCAGTGAATTTAAAATGTGTCGATAACATTGTTTTATAAGCCACATTGATATTCCATTTATGTCATTGGAAGTCTAGCTGCAAACCTTCGTACAATACAAGGTGGAAACAGAAAGTTCCTGGACTAGGTCAAAATTTCTGTTTTCTTACCTGTTATTTGTTTCTGAGTTATTATTGGCTGTTATATCCTTCGAATTAAGCTTCACTTGAGTTGATACAATGAACCCAGCATTTTTTTCTATGACTGGAAAGTGTCAAAAAGCAGCTTTTCCAGAAATTTGTTGAGAGAACTTTTGTGGTTTCTGTCTTATGTCTTCAACACTGTCAAAACGGTGACCTATCTATGCATTTTCATTTTTGGGAAGAGAGAAATGTCACAAGGGGCTAAATCTGGTGAAAAGGCAGGATGTGGAACGGTAGCCATGCTGTTTTTGGTCAAAAACTGTGTTGTTTTCATGGAAGCGTGACCTGAAGCGTTGTCATGATGCAATAGCCAGTTTTTGTCTTTCTAAAATTAGGCCTTTTTGATGCACATTTTCCCTTAAGCAACTCAAAATGTCACATTAAAAATCAGATTTCGCTGTAACACCAAGTAGCATAATCTTACGATGGACAATGCTTTTAATGTAAAAAACACCACAAGCATTGTTTATGTTGCACTTCTCACTTGTTTTTGCTTTTTTGGCCTTGGTGATTGTTGACTTTTCTATACTGATTACTTTTTTTTCTGGATCTTAACCATAAAACCAACTTACATCTCCAGTTCTATGGATATGAATGTGGGGTCACTTTTAGATGTTTTTGAGTTCACTGCACACATCAACTCGTCATTGTTTTTGATAGACAGTCAAAAGCCGAGACACAAATTTAGTGGGCAACTCGATGCATGCCTAGATTTTCGGTTAAAATTTCTTGACAGCTTCCATAGCTAATACTGACACTACTAATACATAATTTATTTATTCTCTAACAATGGCCTTCATGAATGAGGTGCTGAATTTTTCCAACAATTTCATCTGTTTTGCTTGTGGCAGGCCGTTCGGAACGATGATCATCTTCAATTAAAGTTCTCCCAGCCTTGAAATGAGCATACCACTCACAAATTTGTGTACTGCTCAGTGATTTTCAATTTGATCCTAATTGTGTTCTTTGTAATGTATAGCGAGGGGCTTGTCATCTCCATGATTGTTATCAATTGTTATTCCAGATGAGACAATAAGAGAATTTCTCTTTTTCTTGATTATACTTGATTTTGTGGTTAGGTGTCCTCCGATGTCAAAAAGATGCAGAGTTTGTTTTTGAGCTTTTTTGGATCTCTTCAGATGGACGTTGATTTTCAGATTCCAGGAGTTAAGTCTGTTACAGGGTCAGATATAGACTCTGCACGAAGTGGAAGATGAAATAGCAGTTGAACTCAATATTCACAAATAATAAAAAGTTGTTTAATAATTGAATGAAATGTGTTTTTGTTTATTGAGAACATAAACAAAACATAAACGATTTGGAATTTCCAGCTGAAGTTTGTTAGATTTCATAGGTGTCACACCTGAAACAGTAACAGTGCTGCCAGTTTGTCAGTCGAGATTTTCATGTGAAACTTAAAAGGTTAATATTTTATCATCCTATTACATAAGGACATTTGCCTTTCAAGTGAGTCAGATTGCCCCCCCCCCCCCCCACCCCCCCCCCCCCCCACCCCCCCCCCCCCCCACCCCCCCCCCCCCCCACCCCCCCCCCCCCCCACCCCCCCCCCCCCCCACCCCAATTGCGATATTATTCAATTTTATTAACAAAATTAAGAATGTTTGCAAGTAAATGAAATTGACCTCCTTTGATATTGTGGAACGGCATATTTACAGTAGCTGAAAGAATAAAAAAAAAACGAATTGGACACTAACATGGTTTAAAGAATCATTCACTCCCTGACTACAATTTTAGGAAACATATTATTAGGCACAGCAAGCCAGTGACAAACAAACGAACCAAAAAGCAATACACCAAACACAAAGTGCAATTTTTTTCTATTGCCGAGAAATTTATTAGGTAGGCAAGGGTCCATTTTGTACTTATCAGAAATACAATCCTGATTACGTAAACAAACATTGATATATAACTGAGTGAACCATGCACAGTACTGTAGGACAACTGTTGTTTTCAATATTCATCTTTGGTAGATAAACCCTTTAAAATGATGTACACCTTGACATATGCGTTTAATATTTTTGTTGAACACCTTGTGGACCAACCCCCGATGGGTGTGAAGAATCACTAACTACCCTAAAAGATTATTTCTTAGGTTCAGTATGTATTTATAAAGTTTAACTTCCCCAACTTGAGCCAAGAAAAGAACATGAAGCCCTCTACAACAGGACCTACACACTGTAACTTTTTGAAACTGTAAACGCGTCATTTTAACATGTGAACCATATGAGGTTGGAGTTGGAGCATTATGCTCTCCCCTTAAATTCGATATACTACTCAACCTAGGCTCTCATTTAAGATTTTCTTTTGGCTGCTTTTGAGCTGTCCACTGATATGAGGTAAAATGTATTATTACCTCAAAAAAAAAACATTGTTAGGTGTAGTGGTGATGTATCACATCGCATTGCTTTTTTTGTAATCGTTTAGAATTAAACCGGTACAAGATTTTATGACACACTGTATATGTGGATGTTTGTGTTTCTGTTTCACATTTTCTGTTCTGGTCACTTTAAGGTAAGAGTGTTTCAGATTATTGCACTCTCGCCATTGTGAAGATTATGCACACAATTTAACATTCTATTTCCAAGAGATTATGCTTTTTCATGTAAGCCAGATGTCATTTTTGCCCATCTATACGGTATATAAATTAGTAGCTTTTTATCACTTGACCAAATAAATAATACAATGATAATGCAGATGAAGTACCAGTTTCATCACCTATACCTAAAGTAATAAAGTTCATACAAGCACCGAGTCTGTGGATGTTTGTCACTTTTAACCTCTAATCCAAGCATGGATAGACAAGCTCAAGACATCAGAGGCTGAGGGCTGATGTCACTTGGAGTCATGCCAAATTCACCTTCTCTCATTGAGCCCAACCTTGAGTCACTCTTGCATCACAACTAGATATTGTACCATTCCTATTTCATCCTTCTGCTCTTCTCCCAATTACAGGCCATATCCAATCACAGGCCATATCAAGTCTACACTGATAGGTCCCTACTAATCTAAACAAGACTGTATGCTGATTTCTCTATGGAAATTTGAGAATTTACACATCACACAAGAGAACTTTATGACCTGTTTGTCCCCAGAGTAAAAATTAAAGAAGTACTTAAGAAATTATTTCACTCAAAAATAAAACCTTCATGGTCAAATGAATTAATTTTAAAATAGACTTTCAAGTGAGGAACTGAATAATGTGCAAACACAAAAACCAAAATGTACAGTTTCTGATAGAAAAGAATAAATAGAAACGCTGAATAGGTTCATAAATGTTTGACTTTCCAAGAAAAGAATACTTACACTACAGTTATAAAAAAACCTTCTAACACCTTGTGATTGATTTGTAAACCACTTAATTATTAACTGCCAAATACAATCAAACGGGATAATGCAATCGGTCTGAACTTAAAAGTTTGGATAGTTTAAACATTTCTCCCGGTCCCTTAACATTATTATATAGTAATAACAAAGTCTGTATAGTTCCAAATCTTGGATAAATCGGATTTTTTAATCGATCACTTGAGCTTCCATTATGCAGTTACACTATATGTATGTATGTGTGTTTATATAAACACATAAAAGAATCTTAAAATAACACATGTTTTATTCAAAATTTAATAAACAAGCAAAACACGTTTTAATATTATATAAAAAGAACTTTTTACTGATAGTTTACACCTTGAGTTGACTACATACATATTATTTACCACGTGTCTCTCCCTTTCCATTCATACTTGTAATCAAAACATTGTCAAGAGCAAATATAACTTTAGAACTTAGATTTCTAAAGTTCAATCAGTAAAGCAGTTGGGGAGAAAACTACAATCCCCTACCATGTTATGCAATGAGAAGGTTTAACGAAAACCGACATCTCCTAAATTTAGAACATGACTGTCTGACAAGACTGGCAATCTGTGGTGGAGTCAGCCGGTGTGTTTTTGTGGTGTCTGCCTGTCTCTGTATTTACAGCGTCTATAACCTTGGACCAGAGCAACTGCAACTCTCCACAGACGGCCACACATGACTCTTCCTGACTGCTTTACTTGGCTTATAATAAAGAACTACCAATAGTAAGTCATCTGTAGAGGTTTTGTCTACCAATAGTAAGTCATCTGTAGAGGTTTTGTCTACCAATAGTAAGTCATCTGTAGAGGTTTTGTGTTCTTAACTACTTTTCCACCTAAAAATGAGCTACCGAGTTTAAGTGACAGAGACACATCATAAATAACAATTACTTCAATAAACTATAATTGTTATACTTTAATTTAACTATTAAAAGCATTTAAACCAGTCCAAACAGAGATCACTAATTGATGTCATTGGATTGCCCACCATCATAGACTAGTAATGTGTTAACATTAGCAACATCAAATATTATTGATACTATTGCTAGCAAATTTTGAATCAATCCAATTATTTTTTAACTGCCTCTTCTTAAATGAACAACAAATTCACCTTAGGTAATAGCCAAAGAAATTAAGTTAAAGAGCAAACCAGTTATACAATAAATTACCTCTGAAAATTTAAAACTCAAATGTATTGTATAAGCTTGAGCTTTTGTACTTTCTTCGGTTGTGAGGGTTTCTGTATTTCTGAGTATGATGTTGACAGTCTGATTTCACTTCCTTTAAGTCTACATTTGGAAAAAGGCAAAATTAGCAATTCAATTGAATAGGAATGCAATTTCAATAAAAGCTATCAACCATTCAGTAGTACAGCGACTACGCCTTTAAAAGAGCATAAGGGCCTTTTTATCCTCGCAATTATGTTATGCAAAAATTCACAATAATTTGCAAGCAACTCCTCTTTTTCACTATTGTGTGTATGATCTGTGGCTCATTTGTGAAAAACATGGCATATTAATTTACAAAACCCAATACCGTAACAAAAAAGTTTAGTGCCCTAAATAAGTAAAATAACAAATTAACACCATGTGCATACTTATTTAAGATTCATAATATCCCAACAAGTAACAGTGTGCTCAGTTACTGTTAAAACTTCAAGTATGAAGGAGCCATTGTGAGATACAATATATTATATTAATGGATTTATTAAACTCTAGGCAGGAAAATATAAAGTTTAAAATTACTTTTATTCCTATAAGTAACATAAAATTATGTTACTTCGCATCATAAATCTACTAGTTGCGAGTATTAAATGTAGTTGGCTAAAAAGTTACAGATAAAATGTCAAAATGCAGAATTTAATATGAATACATCATAAATAAATACACTTTAGTACAATTTAATAGCTAACAATGAAGTCTTACTTAAACAGAAACATAATGATACCTCCACAACGATATCTCAGCACGAGATAGTTTGTAACGAAATTACACGCCTGTCAGCCATCAATTTGAGTTAAAACACAGAATCACGGCAGGCAAAGTGTAGACACTGCAGATATTTATTGTCTGCTGTAAACAGTGCAAATCTACTTAAATTACTGTTATTATAAAGGGCAGCATTTACTGGACTCTGGCCAAAATGCATGTTCTGTTCTTGAAACAGAAACATTTTCTATCATCTTCTATGATTTACTTGATTGAAACACAAACAAACTTTCTAAAAGTAAAAAGTACTACACAAGTTAAAATTTTCAGGACGTTAAATCTTAAACTTTCTAAACAGGACGGAGAACTGATTGAAT
Organism: Homalodisca vitripennis; assembly: GCF_021130785.1. NCBI lineage: Eukaryota > Metazoa > Arthropoda > Insecta > Hemiptera > Cicadellidae > Homalodisca > Homalodisca vitripennis. Next base: position 150,692,525 of record NC_060212.1, read on the forward strand.
CCCAACATTTAAAAAATTATGTAATTTCAAAAATTTATGATAAAAAATATGATTATATACTCTCATTGCAATGATTGATTTTAACAGTCATCATATGAGTGTTTATCTCAAGTAAATGAATATAATAGCAACAGTTTAGACAGACTATATAGTACATTTATCTTTTTCAATAGACAATAGACAATTTTCTTTATTTCACATATTCGTAGAGAACAGTACAATGCGTCAATACAGGAGATATTTAAAGAATGTTAATAGTTGAGAGTTACAGGATTTAAAAATTATTGAATAGAGTAGAAAGGTCGCTCCTGGAGCCAGACTGTGAGATGTTTCTTAAGGTGGTGTTCTGGTTTTTCTCTGAGGTGGACTGGTAGATGATTGTAGAGCAAGGCTCCCTTATAGGAAGGCTTGCTTGTAAAGAGTGTTAGATGGTGAGGCGGCAGAGCAAAATCTGAAGCATGGCGTGTATTTTGGTTGTGTATGTCTCTTTGTCGGGTTTGATTGGTGAGAACAGCATACATGATTGCCTCTTGCATGTAGAGCACTGGGGCCGTCAGGATCTTGAGTTCCTTGAAGGCATCACGACAGCTTTCGAGGTAGTTTAGGCCTGCTAGACATCTTATTGCCCTTTTTTGAAGTTTTAGGATTCTTTGCAGGTTGGTAGCAGATGTTCCGCCCCAGGTCACAATTCCATACCTGAGATGAGATTCAAATAGTGCGTAATAGGCTATCTTTGCAGTTTCCAGATTGCTTGTGTGTTTTACCCTTCTTATTACATAAGTGCTTGAAGAGAGTTTTTTACAAAGTAATTCTATGTGTGCTTTCCATGTGAGCTTTGAATCCATTGTAATGCCCAGGTATTTGACTGTATCCTGAGCTGCAGTTCCAGGGATTGGTAGAGGTAATTCTTTGTTTTTTGTGGTGAAAATTAGCTGTATTGTTTTTTTCTCATTAAGGGCAAGGTCATTTCTTAGGCAATATTGTTTTGTGTAACTAAAAGCAGTGTCAGTAGTTCTTTTCAGGGTTTGAATAGATTTATTTGCTATGGTGAGGACTGTGTCATCTGCATACATTGTTGATTCACAGTATTCCTTTAGGTAGTCTGGAAGATCGTTTGTTAGGAGGAGAAACAGTACCGGCCCCAGTATGCTGCTATTTTTATTTCTCATTACCTTAATAATCAGTACCAAATTTGCGAATTGAACCGTTTAAATGACTACCCACAAAGAATCTCTGTGATTCCAATATTATGAGAATACTTCTCTGAAGCTATAACCCGAAACTGAGTGCATAAAACATGCATACCATGTTTCATAACATCAGATAAGTAAAAAAAATATATAGATTAGTCAGTGATAATATGCCCTTCAACATGCATCATCAAATAGGTCTGAGTTACACATGATGTACTGAATACCATGTTAATTTTTGCACAGAGTAGACCAACTTAATGGTACCAACCCCACAGATTGTGGAGAAATGATTAAAATTGTACAGATTTCTTGGTGTTTCTATGCTCCACAAATGACTGAATTTCTTTATTGATAAACCCATGTGTTTTTCTCATATTTACTCTTTTTTAGTCTTATTTTTTGTCCTGTATTTATATCTAAATTTTCTTATTGTCTTTCCACTTTCATTCAACTGTTTTGACATTATGACTATGTACTTTGAGAATAACCAAACTTCCTGGAAAGCAGAGTTGTCAGGGGTGGGTATATCTTTTAAGGTGTCCCAGTTTACTCCATCTTTACATTAACGACTGATAAGGTTTCAATCAAAACATCTACAAATACTATGAGATGTTAGGAAAGTTGCCAGACCAAGCACATTTGTAATTTGATTTGAAAAATATATATGAGAACTTACAATATTAATTTGGTTGTAGTAAGTGTTTTTTACATTACAACAAAATTATCCATCTAAGTGAATTTTAAGTATTTATATTACGCTTACTGAGTGATAACATCAGTGTACATTTCTTCCTGTGCATTTGAAACAAACTATCTCCTTAATTTCTGATTTAAAAAGTACTACGTAAACAACTTGTAACCAATTATTACTTTTGTAACAACATAGAAACTCGAGTGTAGACAGGTTATCTTAACCACAAGCCAATGTAATGTTTTTGTAACTTGTAAACTGTTTATGCCTGGCATTGTTTTGGACATGGCAAAAAAATCCTACGAAAATAATTTTGCACTGTCCCTAACGTTCCCTCGGGCCTCGGAGGGTTACAACACTAACAGGAAGATCTAATGGCTCTAAACTGGCTCTTTCGACTTTACATTGTAAATTGGGAGTTCCACAATTTGGATAGCACTCATAGAGACACGGAGACACCGGCAAGCGCAGGATGAGAAGTGAACAGCCTTGAAGGATTGGTAAAAATAGCGGTGGCAGCTGAGCCGTGCGGTGAGCGCTGAGCCAAGTATTCGGGACCGACTCGGACAGAGGGGCCGCAGGGCGGGCATGCGCGGAGTTGTGCGCTTGGCGCTTCATCATGACATTGAGCCGAGCGGCCTTGAGGCGACCAATAGCGAGCAGCGAAAGTATCCTGCCGTCAAGGTCACAAGACCGGCGCGGCCTCTGCGTCTGCACACGGGGTCCTGTCACGCTGCCGACCACGCGACTTCCTTCCCCGATTCGCCTCCCGACCACTCACTCCTTCATCAAAATTTTCCTTTCCACAACACTGTTCCTAACGTTCGATTCTGATGAACTTTCAACACAAAAGATCTCCCACCTGTTATACGACTATTTTTGTTTAGAGGTAATATGACGCCGCCATACACCGAAACTTATAGGAAAAATATGATAGAAGAAGAAGAGGGAAGGTTTTAATAATAACGCATCTACAATACTGCTTCTATTTCACCCTATTCCCCACGTGGAAAAGTCGTGGATGAAATATAAAAAAATCGCGCTGCTATTTTTATTTCTCATTACCTTAATAATCAGTACCAAATTTGCGAATTGAACCGTTTAAATGACTACCCACAAAGAATCTCTGTGATTCCATAAGCAGTACAGATTTAGTAATGCCAAAACTTACAAGAACATAACGTTAACCACGACCAAATTCTGACCCGTGTAATCGTTCACAACTGTAAAAGTCTGTTACCAGACTCTACATTAACACCCAAAGCATTTTAACCATGAAATTAGATGTTACTTTTCATCTTAATAACTGGATAAACTTATGGGAAATCTGATTCAATGCTGCACTTATAAGCACTCTCTCGGTTTCAACGACAATGTTAAATCAACTTTAACTGGTTTAAGATCAATCTTGTATATTGCATGCGGCGCGACAGAAGTCTGTTGGAGATGACGTGTTCTTGAATCAGCCAATAACCGTTATGAGATGTTGTCACACTGTTTCCTAAGTTTGACGACGCTGGCCAACAACTAGAATATGAATGTATAATCCAAGCATGGTTGACCTATAATTTTGCATATAACCAAATAACATTCTTGCATTTGGCTGTGCATTTAGCAGTTCTACTGATGGATATCATCAACAATTGCATGTGATTGTCGTAAAACTGCTTCTGAAACCCGTAAAAAATGTTATGAAAACAGTTCATCTTCTCTACAGTTGAGCACTTGAGCATTTTAGTCTATTCGGGGGGTTCTGTCCGAATTGACTGATTATAGATTGGGACAATATATTAACCAACCACTCGAGGTAACAATAGTGTGCTATTCTACCTTTGGATATTACTAAGTGGACTTTTATCGTGCCCTCAGTATATAATCTTTTTTTTCCAAAAATGCACAACAGGGTTGCTACCTGAGTCCCAATAATGAAATTCCCTGACTTTTCCCTGATTTCCAGACCAAATTTTTCATTTTTCCCTGACTTTTTTCGACGCAATCCCCAGGGTTTTTGGCAATTAATGGGTGGAAAAAAGCGGTGTTGAGGCTAACAGGGTGGCAAATATAAAAAAGCAAAAAATAAAGTGAACACAGTTTAATACGTACAAAAAGATTGACTTAAATGATCAGGCTTGGACTCGGCACGGCGGCAGTAAGTTTATTTGTGTAAAGAGATTTTATATTTTTCCCTGACCAACGTCAAAATTCCCTGACTTTTCCCTGACTTGAGACCGGATTCCCTGACTTTTCCCTGATTTCCAGTCCTGTTTTTTCCCCTGACTTCCCTGATTTCTCCCTGACCTGTAGCATCCCTGCACAATATCATTTTAACCATATCGTCTTTACCTTATAACTAACTGTTCCTTAACGCATTATGATATGTCTGTAGTTAACTGTATGATGTACCTTAATTTCAACTTTACCGAGTTTTTTAAATTGTAATTATGTAAGGCATATCTGAATACACTACACTGGAAACATAAATCCAGTGAGTTTTTGGGGTGAATAATCCTTCCCCCAATCCATTTCTCTGGCGCAAAACAGAATAAGCAATGCATGTAGGTAAACTTCATAGTCAAGATTATTCTAGTCAACGAAAACGGGCTACACCTTAACCTTAACCTAACCTTAAGTTTTCATTCTTAATACTTTAAAGAGAGGACTAGAAACTTGTAGATACTTAAAAATGAATAAGCAAGCAAAGCCGTATTTGGCCCCCTCCGGGCAAAGCATAAACAAGAAACACGAAACAGCTGTTATAACGAAGTTAGAACGCCATAAATCCTCGTCGAATGTCAAAAAAAAAACGATGAATCGGTCACATATATTCAATTTTATTCTTTTAGGGCACTTGCTAGGTAAAAAAAGTATTTTAAATGTGCAGGAAATGTTAAGACAGGGTTCTGTCAGAGTAAAACTCAAATGTTATACACCTGTTACCATAAAGTTAAATACCTTGGCTAATTACTTGAACCGAGGCTACCCGGCAGTGATTAATCATCTCATATCACCTAAGTTCAGTTCACATGATTCATAATAACGTGGAAAGTCTACTTCAGACCATGGACACATCTAAGATACGCTATAGATTATTGCTCAAGTGCAAGAAAACATTTTACAACCATGGACTTCTTTATCATATCAACTCGTGCAATACCGATTATCCAATAGAGGACCACTGTAGACGTACTAGTTCCTAAGTGATCCTTCAACAGTCGATTAAGTGAAAACGACTTGACAAGGGGCCAGACGACAACAGACTCGCGGCTTCTACAGTGACCTGACGACATTGAACTCTTGTGCTTCGTGCCAAAGTCACGGGGGAGTGTTATATGTCTGCTTCCACTCCATCACTCACGCCGACGTGACCATTATACCCTTGCCGCTTTGTGTGCTCACCATTGAACTTTACTGGCAAGGTTGTTCACTTTCAGATCGATGGTCGATACTGGCTGTACCGTCTTCCATTCAGGTCCACAATTACACTCATACGTCCTTTGTACTGCATTTATTACACGGTACAACTGATAACATTTCGCATCGTAATGTTTATATTTTCTAACCGTTCCTGTCATATTGTTCAAACTAATCAAATTTGGAAGCTAACTATTTTTTAACTAACTAAAATTTGGTTATTACATCCAGATTTTATGGATCTTTAAATACTCCATAAATTGACATGAAATACTGGTCTCAACGCGTATTCAACTAAGGCAAATGTATGTTCACTATTTTTCAACTTTAGCAGCACCACGTAACAAGCCAGTTCTCATATTAAATCGTGTTTTTTTTTCTTTTATTTTAAATTATAAATTTTATGTTCAAAATTCTAGCACATTCTATTTATTAAATGCTATTAAAGATATCAAGTTCTTCATGTTAAGTTATCGTGGCGGATGATCAACTGAAGCCTGCGCACAGGCTGAATGCTCATGCAGGCTTTATTCCTTATTAATTATTTAAGTAATATCTTAGCTAGATAACTAGTAAACTATTGTTTTCAAAACAATTCTGTTTAGTGCTTTACTATTGTCATTGTCATTAATTTTAAGTGTATTTCATGTACAGCTGATGGAATAAACATTCATTCATTCATTCACCATTATTAGGAACATATTGGTATAAATTCTCGAAACATGGACGTCAATGCTATATAAACAAATTAAGTCATAAGAGTTATTAGATGCTTGACAAATCCTTGGTGTTAGACGTTTTTAATAAAAACAAGAATGAAATTGTCTACGAATATTCTTCAGTCCAAATGTGTGAGAGACAAACACCTCCAAAATGATGGAACGACGGACTAACGAGAACATGGTAGAATAATGGACCTGCCTCACCAACATGAGTGCTGACAGCTGTTGTCGTGCCTCTGTGACTGTCCACTACCGAATTACTATTTGACGCCAGGAACTACATAACAAAACTGTAAATGGCCTTTATTAAAAGTTGCACTTCATCTCTTCTACTACATACCATGTAATGCATGAACTTTCAGTATATCTTAAATGATCTCGTAGTCGTAGCAGCTACACACAAAATACAATTGCGAGATTTTTAAGTAACAATGGTACAACCGTGTTCTCACAGCGTGCTCACTTTTTATTATGTTCTATGACAAATTCCATGCGTACATTGGGGTTTTACCGTATATGCGTCAACCACAAGGCCACAAGTTTTGGAATTTGCTACTTTCAGCCAATATTGTTGGCCTTTAGCCTAGACTGTACAATCAGGTGATGCTGATTTAACATTAATCTACGCGCCTGGCGCTTAATTTTAAGTGTGTCAAGCTAAAAAAATGTGGTATTTCCTCATATTTTTCTTATTTTTAACCCTTCCATATCAACCTCCACAGAAACTAACGTGACTGAAGAATTATTTTTTTCTTAGGGTAGATTTCTCTGTCGACTTTAATAAAAGCCTAACTGTGTACTCTTACAATAGAAATTATCTCTCGGCTCCCGAATTTAAAGGGCCAATATCACCCACGTACTCATTCAAATTTTGTGTAACCTGAACGTGAAACGCCATATGGAAATGACAGTACTTTTCTGTATTTTAAATGGTTTTGTCTTACACACATCACTACATATTTCAAAACAAATTTTTAGTCATCAGGTATTGAAAATATCTGACGATTGTAAGCATTTCTACGTCGGTACGGCCTAACAATTTCCATGGCTAAAAGTGAGGGTGTTGTACAATGTACACGAAAGCAGGAAGTGCAGGTGTAGAGAGAGAGAAGACTAAGGGGACGTGGATAGGTGGCTGGCAGGCTGTCAAGGCTGACCAGGACCACATACACGAGCACTGGGGACTGAACTATGGCATGTGTGAATTCAAAGTGCAATGGTATATTGTTGAGTGTAAGTCTACCGTTAGGGATTTCAATTCAATTTTCTCTTAGACATAAAAGTACAAGTATATGTTTCTTACTAAAGCAATAATATTAGTGCAAAAATAATCAATACCTTGGTACAACGGGGATGAAACTAGTTCGTCTATGGTCATCTTAGTGATAAAATCTTATACATAAGACGGCACGAACTTGCTTAAAAAGTTCCAGCGGTAAAACCTTTACGTTGACGCCCATCTTCAATTTTCTGAACAAGTATCAAATTTACATTATCAATTTGTTATTTTTTAATCCCTGAAATTTGAGATTTTAATTTTTGGAAGATTTACACACGTACACTCCCTTTATACAATTATTCTTGATATTTATATTTTATGGTTATTCATCAAAATATTTCACAGTTTGCAATTATTGCGATTAAATTATTCAAACTATTAGACAAACAGACTAGAAAAACTCTAAACTATTTCAATGCACATCAAATGTATTAAAAATGTTAAAATATAATAAAAACACAGTTTTGTCATTTAAGATATAAAATTGTTCGCCTCACAGCTCTAAAGACTCGGCGCGCCGGCTGACCTTGGCATCGCCACGGCAACACAAGGTGACGCAATGATACCGCAGTTGTTAAATGGACCTTTAAACAGTTTTCATTTGCCACATACCACCTAGGTACATCGTAGAAGCGGTCTATGTGACCGGCTCGCCCAGCTCAGCGTGTGTGCCAAGTATCAGGCCAATCGACGATCGTGAGCCGCTGCTCTTAGTGTAACTGTGGTTGGACACGACATCAGGACTGTTAGTGTTGAAGTGGTCTAGTACACCGCTGGAAACCGGCTGTATTGGAGACGACCACTAAACCATTGTGATTCCTTTCCTGATTGTAAAGCTTTGCAAGATTTCTTATTTTACAGTTAGTGTGTCCAATTTCGTTTAGTTTTCGTAATAAACGTAACTGTTCATATCCAAAAATTTCAAAAATACTGCGAGTGTAAACACTTCAGAAAGACGTTTCGTTAGTGTAAGGATTGTATCAAAGTAAAATTTGTATAATGAAATATCCAAAATTACAAAAGTGAAATGGGCTGCTTGTGGGACAACATTCAAGTTCGTGGTCGTATTATAAGAGCAGAATAGGATCCCGGGTGTGCCATTGCCTACGGGTCAAATAGGTACTATTCCTGTACATTCGCTTGAGGAAGTTATCAGATATCTCATAGCCGTGATTTCTTGTTTTATTTCATTAACACTGCAACGGTGGTACGTGGTTACACGTAAATGTAAACACGCCTGCTATATTGAATAATTTATTTTCGGTTAATTCACCACACACTCTCTTAAGACCATCAACTAGTCAAGTCAAATAGGCAAATAGGTCAGGTACCTTTCTCTTAGTGCATCGTCTGGAATGTGTTCCTGGAAGTGTAGGCGCTGCACTAAGAGTAAGGTGTATTGAAGCTAAACTCAACATTCACTTTGAATTAACCCTTCCCGCCATAGCCACGTTATGGGTAGAAATCTCAGTTGCTCCGCCGTGCTTAAGGATCGTGTCAGAAACATTGTAACCCGCTCAATTGTGTACTTGAAGATACAATGAGAATAGCTCTTTGCCTAGATTACACTACATTTATTTATTTTGTAATCTTTGTGTCTTTGATGTTGAAGCGATGTAAAGAGTTCGTTTTCACCTTATTCGTCGCTGACGTCTTTTTAGGATCTCTTCAGACGAACGTGACTCCAGATTTCAGGAGTCAATGTGTGACGGCGTCAGCTTCCAGACACTGCACCGGAAACTAAACTAGGTGAACCGGAGCTAAACTCAATGTTCATAAAGCTATAGCAAAATAGGTAGAGTATCTGATACTAATTCTTTAGCTGTTGAAGATTTAGAGTCCAAGAATCCACAGTTTCCCACCTGATAACCAAAGGATTAAAATGCCGAGTAGTATAATTTATAATCTTTTGTGGTTAGAATAAATTTTTACAGATAGAAAAATTAAAAAATTTTACTAAAACTTCTTTTAGTGCATTCTCACTATTGGTTTACTACATAATATAAATAAACATAGCTATCGTGTATTGAATGTTTGTCTAAATGACATGGATTATTCTAAAGGTATGGACATGGTATTAAAATTGTTTTCACATTTTCAGTGTTTTGTTATTTTAATCTTTTGGACATTTTTACACCACTCCGGTGTTTTGTGATAATTTAAACACTTAAAAATTGTAAAGTCATACACAGAAAAAATGAGGATTTTTGTATAGTATAGTATAATCATGGTGTGGTTTCAACGAACCAAAAATAAACAAGGAAAAGTACATCCACAAACATTCTCTTCCTGAAGTTGCTAAAAGAGATGAAACCCATATTTCAATATTTGACAAACACTTTTATGAGTAGGTTTACTACTTTGACATGTACTCAAAACCCGAACGAGTCCTTCAACGTGGTTATTTTGAAACGAGCTCCTAAAACCTTTTATGTTGGAATTACACCGAACATTGGTGTTTATGATGGTGTTATTTCATTTAACAAAGGTACAGTTGGAAAACTTGATATTTTAACAGCTTTAGGACTGATAATTTAAACCCTTTAGGACGTGAAGCTGAGTAAAGTGTTCAAGAAGTGGAAAAGAAGAAAAGAAAAAAAACATTAGACTGTCAAAGAGAGAGAAATAAGAGAACAGCTTGCACAAACACTATGAATCTTTCATTTTTTAAAACAGCAAATTCACCTAAAAGCGTAATATAGTATTGTCTTCCACTTTATTTGTGTTTTCTGAAAAATACCACTTTTGCCCACTTTGGTGCACTCTTTTCGAGAACTAAAGGAGATATAGGGATACAATTTTTACCAGATGTCTATATAATAAGCTGTACTACTTTTAATTGATTATGATTACAAAACAAAATGAAAAATTGAATTACCGAAACCTACGCATCAGGGAAAAATGTATTTTTTTAATACAAAAAAATATTAAGCCTGCTCTTTAAAACACTAATTTAGTGCAGTATACACTTAAACGTGGTACAAATCAGATGTACAACTTTCAAAAGCCTACCTCTTTTAGTTTTTTGAGAAAAGTGCACTTGAAAATTCAAAAATTATATGGAGGAGATAGGGAGCGCCATGTCCCCTTAAACCTTCTTCAAAATTCCACTGTTCACTCATACTTTACTGTTACTTGTTCTTTTACTGAACTTCCTCTCTCCCTGACGAGCAATACGTATTTACAATGAAACGTGTAAATGAACACACCGACACATTAGCAAGTCTAAATTCGTTTGTGTAGTTCATTACAAGTTGAAATAAGCTTCCGCGATGGGTTTTCAGGGATGTGTAAAATAGTATAGGATTACATTCGGTTTCAGAATACAAAGCTTCGTGGTATTAATACTGCTCAGACACATAGCACTATGATCGTGTTATATCGGCCCAGAATTTTGTATGAGCTGTGTGAATCACGTCTGTGTGAATCTTAGAGCCACACCATTGCGTAACTTTTAACACAGCACTTATATTGGTTAACACTTGATGTAATTAATTGCTAAATACATTCAAACAAAATTCAAACGTTTATCACATACAATTAGACATTTCAGAATTATCTAATACGATTAGACTAGACTGCTTTCCGAAAAAGACCGTCGGAAACATTTGATATTGTATCATATGATCCAGCGTTAGCTAAATATGATACAATATTCATTAGAGGAGTTTACATCTCTCCTGTCACCCAACAAGGTCTAAATGATTGTCGGTCGGGTAACCTTTCCAAACTAGGTCTGCGGTTTTAGCCGGGCGCATCACACTGCAGACGACACAGTTTGGGCCCCTCAAGGTCACACCGAAGACAATGGTTCATCACCTCCAGCGTGGGAGCTCTGTCTAATTGTAATAATAAACCACTAATAGTCTGCCTCTGAGTCGACACAGAATAAAATATTACTGTATTCAGTTCTGCTTATCAAAATCGTTAAAATATACGAGGTGTTCATAGTCACAACTGTACGTAGGAGTTTTCCACGAAATACGCGTTATTTGTAAACTTGGCCGAATTATAACAGAGTGATCTCAAATTGCGCTTAACAATTTGGCGAACTAAACATGTAAAACAAAAAACAAGTTACTATGACTGCTTCCCCTAAAATGTCTACCTGTATGTGTGTGTGTTTTATTTTGTACTAAATAATTCTTATTTATGAAATTATCTAAGATATAAATTTCGAATTTGCAATGATTACACTGATGTTTGTATTGTAAATTACGATTTACAATAAAATTTAAATCCCTGCCAAATGGCAACAGCGCAAATTTTCTGCAACCAAATTTTATGAAAACTAATGACAAGTCAAATTAAGAAGATCAATAATAAAACTAAAATTTTCAAGTATAATCCAATTATATACAAAGCAATAGGTGTTTATGGGAGTAGTTTCAACTGTAACTTTATCGTTTGACTACACCCAAATTAAAGCTCGATTAAAGATAGAATTTTGTATTTTTCAGTAACAGTACCCATTTTTGATAGATGGTCAAAAGTTGGTTTCCTTGGTGTTATTGGTGTTGTGTCATCTATTAATTTGAATTATTACTCAAATGTCTTGGGTTTTTCGGGAAGAGGAGGATGATTTTTAAATTCTTAACACTCCTCAGACGATATTATCTATTAAATATTCCCAAACGAGATTTTAAAATACTCATCCCGTCAAAAGTTATGGTGGAGGGAGGGTGAAACCTATGGGATATCCCATGTAGACTACACTCAGGACAGGAAAATAATCCGATAACAGGGAATACTGCCCGTAAAAATGAATAGCTACATCCTTACAGATTCTTATCGACTATATTAAAAGCAAATACTTCATGAATTTATTTACTTCATGAATTGTTTTACTTCATGAACCTAGCTATGAACTTGACTGAGCGTCTGTCAGAGCGACTTGTGTCAAGCCCACCGATAGACATGCTGCTTTAATCAGATTCGATTTTTTTTCGGCATCGATGGTCCCGACTGCTGATGCATCTGTTGCAGCAGCGAGCTGCCGCGCCGCGACTCGAAGGTGCAAATCAATAAGACATGGTAAGGGGGAGGGGGGCTTGTCGGAGACTGCCTCAAGAAGGGAATGCTATGCGGTCGCAGTGTAGTAGCAGTAGCTGGTCCAGGCCGCGGGCGGTGGTTAACATTTGAATTAATTGGCAAGCCGAGCCGAGCCGACCGGTTAGCGGAGTCGGACCTTATCTGGCCGGTACACAGAACCGTGTGCGGACCGGCCGCTAGCGCTCGCAATGGACTGCCGCAAGGACTGCCACTGGAATCAGTGTTATTCATAACCTGCTTCGCTTCATACTGTATAACCTCCTCAGGCCCAGGCAATATTCACCACAGTATACAGGAACTGGGCAGATTAAATGTAGATATTAAAGATAACTCCGTGAATTAATAGGTTACGCTCTGTGAAAAAGTACGACAACTTTAAAAAATAACAAGATTACTACAATTGGCACGGATTAAAATACATTGTACGAAAGGTTTCAGAATTTTCACATCATTGATCCATTGAATTCCGACAAATGCATTTATACAATACTCGTATTATGGCATTTCTTGAAAACTCAAATTTTTACAAAATCCTAAACAGGTCCTGTATTTTAAAAATGAAAACACAAGGTGTTGACAGTTGACAAGCATGAGTGCGACAACAGTGGGGACCGGCGCGTGAGTGCATACACGGATCGAGTGGCGCATTCCTAGAGGCCGGTCAGCGAAATGTCAGTTGTTTGCATAACAACCTGTCCACTCCACACATCGACTCGGCTGCTTTATGTGCAAATAGCGTTTATGGCACATCGGTGGGCGGCAATCAAACACACTATAAACCGCAGGCGAAATGTCACTTCACTGTCACATCGCGCCGACACACGTCGTCACGTTTACACGTCCATTACAAGAAACACTGTTACGGTGTACGGCCAGGCCTATTAACGGACCACGCTTTAACCGGCCACAATTGTAACCTTCTCTAACCGCTTGTTGCTTGACAAGAATTCGGATTAAGAGGCAGTGTTCAGCAAAAAACGAACAACGATGAAACCTCACCTTCTTTACATCTTTACAAGACTCACAAGTGCCTATCGCATCAGGTCTATTTAGCATTACTCCAGTAGTACTCCAAAACAGTAACTGTAATTGTGGAGCTGGTGCTGCAGAGTGAGGACGCATGGAATGCAGTCACCACTCATGTACATGCGATCCTTCATCGGAAGCGTGAAGACGGATGCCTGGCTGACCTCTAGCTTCCGAAACAAGTTGTTTTGTCCTGGGTGGGACATAAGACACACGGACCAGGCAAGCCGTAGGGGGTTTAGTGGGTAGTCCGCAAGGGAGTCCCACACTCCGTGCGCAAATGCATTCCCCCTACGTAAAAAAACTGTAAAACAGCGAGTTTCACGTCACTTAGTGTAACCGGCCAAAACTCGTTATCCGGCATCCGGTCCGATACGAGAGGGTCATACTGGATTAATATATTGCCTTAAAATGCCACATGGAGGGGGGTGGTGGAAAATAGGTTCTACACCACATTAAGATGTTTACAAATTAAATTTTAAACCATCAACTGCATGTGATGTTGTACGACGTTTGAGTAGATTTATGAGTAGCTAAAGTACCAGAGTAGTTGCGTAACATATTACGCTGCCATTCTAACTACTCTGAAGGTAGGGAGCGTCAAAGATATTTATTCTATTTCCAAACAGCCGCCGACCCTACATGAGGCACTATAAGGAGGTAAAATGGGCTTTTTAAAATATTTTTTTTAATTTTTTAAGAAATTTTGGTCACAGTGCTTTAAACTACTATTTCGGACGACAAAAAAGTTTTTTTTATTTTTTATAATCCCACAAGGAGCAGTAGGCATTTGAAATATAATATTTAGGGACATTTTATATAATAGTTGAAGATAAGGATGTGAACATTTAACAGTGTACGTGAAAGATGGCTGAGGTAACAGGTTTTTATTCCTAAAATATTTAATTTCCGGAATAAAAAAGTATTAAGGAAATTCTTCATAGTAGCTTTTTAAACTTCAAACAATATAATTCCCTTAAAGTTTCATATTTTTATCTTCAGCAACTGCTACTTTTTTATTCATACTTCAGCAACATGTTTTTATTCGTACAATATTTAATTTCCGGAATAGAAAAGTATTAAAGAAATGCTTCATTGTAACTTTTAAAACTTAAAACAATGATTGCCCAAAAATGTTATATTTTTATCTCCAGCACCACCTACTTTTAGTAAATCGTTTAACAACTTCTGCCTTTCGGTTGTGGGATGTTCTTCCACAGTGTACCTCAGAGCCTTCGATAAGCGCGCTCGCTTGTGGGCGGAAGTCAGAGCCTTGATGCCGGGGGCTCAGGGGGGTATAACGGTTGGCGGCCGTGGGGTGAACTTGAGGCATTGGAAAACAAGTTGAATTAAAGCGAAACAATCTGGTAATAATAGTGGGAATGTGTGTAAAGTGTAATTAATTATTGATCCCTGTTTATTTAAGCTAAAGTTATTTCAAATATATATTTTCATTATTCTAAATTTAAATACATGGAATTATGTTTAGATATTAATGTAATTACGTTAGTTTAATATTTTATGAGGTTAAGTGGTAGAGAGGAGTAATTAATAAAGCCATTTTAATTTCGTCCATTTTTATTTGGGCCTGATCGCAAAGTTGGATGGATATATTCCCTCCTACTTCACATGCCTGACATTCCACGTGACATCTTCACGGGCGTTACTTTAAATTTGGCTATGAATTTAAAATAAACAACATTTCCTAACTAAAAATCTATTTCACCACTTCAATCATGCAACAGAGTTTTAACAGAAAAACTCTTCTTGATACTTAATAAAACACGGGCTAGCAAAATAATTATATAGGTATAAAATCCAATTTTATTTAGGTAATTCCCACATAATAGCCACTCGCAAGGTTTTCTCGCAGTTGGAATGTTCTGTTTTTAATAAGCTTCGAGCAACAAAAGATACATGAAATACGCAGGTTTTGGACTACAACAAAATGGTTGTCCATCAAAACACTCACCTTTACCATTATAAAATGTACACAAAATGTGTAGGTATCGTTTTTCCTGCTATTGTGATTTCGAAAATACACGATGTAGTCTTGTGAGGTAGTTTCATAGGAAACTCGTTTCGTTAATATACAATGCCCGCATATAACGTAAGCCTACAAGACGCTAGCGATGTAGACGTGCTTGGGGAAGACAGCAAAAGGTCAACTATATCACTGTGGGAAATAGTCTGTCGCGTGAATCCCAAGGCCAAGGTCACACCCCCAACCAATTATCTTACGTCCACATGATTAGTAAAACATTAAATTCATTTCGGAATGGAACACATTCTAGTACTCTAAGATGGTGTCTTTGACTAAAGTATGATACATATCACTGCAAGCGTAGGCTGTGGCAAGTCAACTGTTGCGTAATACACTTAAAGTCTGAGATATAATGTTAAAAATTTGCATGAGTATAACAGATTATTTTCTTGCAACAACTCAGTATTAAAATGAGTAATAAAGATACCAATCGATTAAGATTACCTTATGACAGACCTTGGTAACAATGTTGGATGAAGACCAGCAAGGGCTGTGCGGGGGATATATTCTGTTGATCTGTCCAAAATGGGCATGTTGGGTGAAGGTAGGAAAGGGGCCAGTTCTCCTATACTTCCTATATTTTCCCACTTATGTCGGTCTCCCCAACGTTCTAGTGCATTTTGCTTAAATTTTCGCAACATTAAATGTCGGAAAAGTAACCTGAACAAGCGGAAATCTACAGGCCGACGGCTATTAAATGAGCGTCCGTTATAAGCTGCTAGAGAGGGCAATACAGTTGGAACGGAATATACCCCATTCTCAACTTCAGGTTTAGGCGAAACTGTTGTAAACATATTTTTGCTTCACTTAATGAGAATGGACTTAATGATACAAAGCTGAAAACATATGCAGCTTATGATGGTGTGTACGAAACGCCTTTTAATTGAAGTCCACAATATATTTCATTGTCCTTGCATTCCATCTTTTAGACAGCATGCAAACCGATATTTTGATTACAGCCTGTCTCGTAGGTATTTTCTGGCGATACTATCTACATCGCCGATATACCGTTAATGAAGTCGAGGACGTTGGAACACTGTGATACACATGACGTACATTATATATGTATAGCCTGTATTGTTGATTACGCAGACGATACTACCTTAGACACTTAACACAATGAGTTTGTAACACGGAGTCAACTCTCTAGATACCCTTAGAGACTACTTCAGAACCTGAACGCTAAGACCCTCACAGAGGAGACAGAAGTTGTCTTTTTTAATATGGACCACGAAGTTGCTAACTGCAAGCTTAAAATGAGTTTTTATAGTGTCCCTTTTCGTCATATGAACACGCTGATAGTACTCAGGGATCACGTTATATCAATATGACATTTAAAAGTCATTATTAGGACTGCAAGGAATGTTTAAACCAGAACAAAGAGAGTGTAGCATCAAACTAGCATGGCTTGGGTGAGCCAATGCTAAACGTTTTGCTTAGTCTCAGCTTTGTTATTGGTATTTTCAACAACTGAAAGCTATCCTCCTGTACTGCTCGAATCTAGATGCTCCTTAAAGCTCAAATCTACAATTTTGACGTTCCTGTTCATGTGAACAATTGGTGATAATCTATTGACAATTCTATCCTTGGCCCCCACTAATGCACTGATATCTCCTGTGATTCAACGCAGAGAGGCTGGGGTGTGAGGAAGATAAAGACCACTAATTTGTCCGTCTTCCAGGATCTCCCAACAGAGTGAAATCGCTAACGGAAGTTTCCCTAACATTACGAATCCTACTTATTTGAAAGGAAGTGTCTGTCCGAAACAATGATGGGTAAATTCTGAAGTTCAAGGGGAGAACGGGAAAGTGGTAAATCCTTGATGCACAAACAACGCTAGTAGGCAAAAAGGTTTTCCGCAGGAAGGAGTAGACTATACTAAATAAATTTCACACCTATCTTGATAGACGGATGCAATGCTTGAAACGCAAGTAAAGGCAGTTATTGTCCACAGAACCCCACATAAATTTCGTTTTCATATTTCTCACGTTAAGGTCGTCATGGGAAACCCATGTAATTTTATTTGGCATCACTAATATTCAAGCCCCCCCACTGGCTTCCTTACTTGCCATCTTTTAGCTGAAACAATTTTATTTTTCTTGGACTCCAGTGGCCCCCTATGTGCCGTTTTAAGTTGTGTTTCCGCATTGTCTATTTTCGATTATACTGGTTATAATGCAATTTTTGGGTTATTTTTTTAATACTTTACATAATTTTCTTTATTGACAAAAGACAATTTTAATCAATACCTAATTAAATTGTTGTTTTTTTTTTTTGTTATTTAAAAATGTAATAAAACTAGTATTTTGAATTATATAACCTATATTTTTATGGTCAAATGTTGCCTATGCTTGCGATTTTGTATGAAATACATCATAATTGCAATTGAATAAATACATGCATATTGTTTCTATATATTGGTGTTAGGTACTGTATAGTTTTGCATCTAACACTTTAAAAAAACTCATGCACATGGCTATAATCAAAGAATTTACATTTCCCCTCAGAATGACAGCATTTTGCAAGAAAATTGAGTAATTGTTATATTTATGGGGTTTAACCAATATATTACAGTTCGCGCACACTAATAATCCAAGGAAACAAACAAAACTATAAATATAAATGCAAATTATTTATATTTATATTTTTAAGCGCGTTTTTTAAAATGGGGTCCAGTAGCCTCGTGTGTGTCTGTTGAAGGTTAATTACGGATGGTTGAAGGCTTTCCGTGAAAACAGTGTTGATCCTCTAAATTGGAAACGGGGACATGGCTGTGTGAAGGAAGGTACTTTAACCACTGACATAGGGACAAAATACGCTGATGTTTAAATGTTAGAAATACGTTTGATACTCGTCCAAATCAATATGCAATTCAGCTTTAGCGCTTGTGTACGTTTAAAAAACCGTCCACCACTGCCTCTTGTGCTCATATGTACAGCTCACGCTAAAATCATAACTGGCTCAGGGAGTGTTAATCGCAGTTCGTTTTATCGCAGTTGTATGCGGGTTTAATATATCCAGCACAATAACAATTAATTACAGGCATTTACAGCGCCTGTCGGCGGCTATACATTTCCCCAAGGACATTTCCCACGCAGAGTAACTGGCGGAGAAACTACTATTCTCGTCATGGGAAAATTCCATTGTTAACACAGGAATACAGGAAAGGCTCACTTAATTCGCGCAACCTTGAAGTCGACGCTCGGATAGGAAGCGGCGCAGGCGAGTTTCAATGTCAAGTTCAGCCGACGCCAAGGTCAACGTCTCAGCTTATCGCCCCAGGGACTCGGATTCGAACACCGATTAGGACGCGGCACTTTCATACTCAGAAAAAAATCAGCCTGAAACCATGAGATTATCGATTTCAGGCAAATCTGTCACAGAATTTATCATCCAAACCCAGTTTATTTTACAATTCACCAAATACTTTAACCCCGATAACCTTGTTCAGGGTTTATAGCTAAATTAACAGTCTCAACTAACAAAAGATTATTTTTGCTCTTTGCATGAGGTGTTGTTTAGCGATCCGTCTTAGCGAGAAACCAAATCATGTGATCGTAGCGAGTCAATGGTGCCGAAGTTCAGTTTGAAAGGACACGGTCTGTTAAAATAAGTAGTAAATTACAAAACCTGTTGATTTAAAACTCTGTTAAGAATTAAACGTTTTAAATATTGGTTTACAAAATTACACGCCCAAAATAATGACTTGAGTTCCAAACAGAGACCAATGGCCGAATCTGTTGAACCTCATGGTTAAGAATAAAAGTTAAGATAGTAATTGAATAACAACTTTCTTTGCATGGCTCTAAAATTCAAGAATTATATACTATACACGTGTACCTTTCTTGTATAAAAATTTGATCTTGATCTGCTCGGAAGTTTCTGAGTTATATCTTTCATAGATGCAGTTCAGTTGAAAGGGCTGTCTGTACCCTTTTTCGTTGCTATCGACATAAAACAGTGCATTATTGTTTATAAATCATTTACTTCAAATGTCTAAATTAAGAAATAAACAAACTAAATGTTTAGGTCACTCCCGTTATTGTAGGCCTACTGATCAGTTTGTGGTCAACGTCCAAACTCGAGTATCCATACGTTTTATTAATCCGAGAGTAATCTATTCGCCATTACCCTTCCCCGCCTGCAGGGCTGAAGCGGCAAACTCAACTCTGCTAGTTTGTTGCCGCCTACTAGTTGAAGGCGTTTTAAATTTAGTCAATAACACATGTTATTTTTTCTTTCTTGTACTTATTGAATCATTTAATTTAATACAATAAGTTGCAAATAGTTTCAACGAGTTTGATATCTTCAGCCAGCACAATTTGCCGCGAAATCCAATAAATAGTATTAATTGGCTGGAGTAAACGATGGAATCAACTATTCATTATGTTGAATATTACAGAAGTCAGTATTTCCGTTGTCCGCATCGTCTGTACAATAATAAAGTAGACACAGAGAGCAAACCTATGCCGGGATGAAAATTTCCAAGACGAATATTGTCCGAATTCAATGAATTTATAAGTGATTTGTAATAATGTTGGTGGTTCTTACGTTGCAAAACCGAAAGTCCGGGGCGATCTTGGTTCACCAACCGATATTTTAAATGGTCTACTCCGGAAATTCCCAATAAAAGTACGTTTATTGAACTAGGTACTCGAAGACACGGCCGTCCTTCGGCGCGTTTCATAATTTTTTGTCTTACTCATATTTTTTTATAACAAAAAAGGTAAATTCATTTCGAAATGTAATATACATCTCAAGTACGCCTAGGTTTATGATTATTTCTTAAACACAAGAATTGAAACCGTCTAGTGTGTTAGCTGCTAAATTTGACTTTTTTTAGTCCATTCAGAGTATAAAATATCCTAATAGTATTATAAAATAACGTATAAGCACATTCTATTTAAAAACTTAAAACCTGTTTCGTGAACATTTTTTCCCAACTTCCGTATGGCTCGTATATGTGTGCAAATGTTGTAATTTACCAAGAGTACATCAATAACGATAGATTTGAGTTGATCAGGTTTAGACAGTGGTTAGTGATTCGCCGTTTCTCGCCAACAAGGACACATATGTCTAGCCCGGTAGGCTAGGGAATTGGACTGTAACGTCAATCTCATTTGTCAATCAATACCAGTATCTAAGTCGACAGAAAATTGCCGGTTCCCTTGTTTCCCGATTATATGATTAACTACAGTAAGCTTATAACATTTGGGACTGGAATGGACATATTAAGCTATTTTTAAGTTCACGTTTTCTGGTCCTCAATAAAATGCAGTGGCAACGTGCTCTCGGTAGGTTACTATTTTTTGGGTATATCCTGTTGTAACATGTTCGCATGTTAACCTGGGTTTGTTTGTAGTCAATTTTCAACAGATAACCGCGCTAGAGTACATAAGACACAACCCCATTATTCCAATTTTATATCAACTGTCCACAAAACTTGTTTTAAAATCTACTCCAAGTTATAAAACCGAAGAAGAACACGCGGACTGTTGGTAGTACGTCAATATTCGGAATTCTCTAAACAGCGTCCACATGACAAGTTGTCGAGAAATGATCCACAGTGTGATTTCGACTTCTGCGGAGAGGTGCAGCTGTCTAACGATCAGAGAGGGCACCACAACACACTTTTAAACATAACTCATACAAAATAATTGAAGAATTGCCATTTAAAATGTATATAAATCTACGTACTGATGTAAACAAACATTTACACATATTTAATTGTTTGCACTCCAAATGCTATTGTTTTTATTACTGGAAAACATTTTTTTTTATTTCTAAACATGGGACGAATTTTTTATATTGCTATGTTGATCTCCGCGACACACTGTGCGCGCTGCCGCGCACACGGTACTAGAGTAACCCGTACCTCTGCCCCAGTGGTGGGCCGCACTCTGTATTATCGCCGCCACTGACATCATCGGTTTCTCCTTCTTCAGCATGTCTGTCCGGCGTGGCGTGGCGCTGCTACGTGAGGCGGTGAGAGTTGAGACTGGCAGAACACACTATCACAGCCGCAGCGACAGCCACATAGTACC
Source organism: Homalodisca vitripennis (assembly GCF_021130785.1). Taxonomy (NCBI): domain Eukaryota; kingdom Metazoa; phylum Arthropoda; class Insecta; order Hemiptera; family Cicadellidae; genus Homalodisca; species Homalodisca vitripennis. The sequence continues at coordinate 150,713,987 of NC_060212.1, forward strand.
GACCCGCGCCGCACTGACCTACTGACCGCACTCGGCTCTACTGACACAGTTTGTTAGTGCCGACAACGGCCGAACGCATCCGAACAGAGCCGAACGCGTCCGACCTTACCCACACCACCTCCCATATCGATACCGGCCGGCTAATAAACTCTCGAGGGACAAGGTGTTGTACGATAAATACGTGAAAATACATTTCCTCAGATGTACCTAAAATATGAATCAATTGCAATTAAACCCATAACTTTGTCGCTTCAAAAATACAAACCCCTCGCTTAAAAAACACTTTTCAGCCCGGAATGATAAAACATTTTAGGGTACTTTGGTTTTATACGGAGGCCAAGGTTAGACAGATTTAGATTAGTTTATCAGAAATATGTTACTAGTAGTACTTTACGAACGGCCGCGTGATCTGACCTTGAATTCGGGTATTATCTCAAGAGGCGTTTTTCTTTTTTCACCAGAAGTTCGGGGTGGCGCCCTAGGGGCCAACAAAGACCGCACTGATGGCTAGGGGCGTTTTCGATCGGTATTTTCCCGACTTCAGTGTCAGTGCCCAACTGATATGATGTCAGAAAAACTGAAAACTACTTTTAAGTATCCACCTTCACTCTCAAAACTAAAATCACTTTCAATGTTTTCCTTTCGTAATACACTGATTCTTGATTTCTACACCCTGAATATTAACTATACTTGCATACAACTGTGTACTTTAGAACTGCACTGGATAGCTGCATTTGCCATATGAACAGAATTAAAAGTGATTTCCTAATGGGTAGCAGTGAACCGTTTTCACACCTCTACTACCCATTGTTTGTATTAAATGATTGAAACAGCCAGTATTCTACTTAAAAATAAGCCACACGTACATGAATGTTGTTTAGTTGCATCTTTTTGCAAGTACCAATATTTCAATGTCATATTTCCGTATTTTAAGGATTGCTTGAATTGGTTAAAAAAAAACCAACAATTTCATCACATATTAGATTTTTGGAAATAAAGCAAAGGGTAAACAATGCATTATTTTTCGTAGGTTCCTACTATTGTATCTAATAAGGTTTCCTTAACTTGATGGTGTGAATAAAATGTACAAAAATCATTTTATACACACAGCGTATAATATTATAAACTACAATTCATAGTAGTGGAAGTTTTATGTAAACTTTAATTTTTTTAACACCACATTGTGGATTCACTTACTGATAATTGGTCATCTGATAAAATTACAAGTGCAATTAAGCGAAAGTTGGAAGAATGTAATATAATCACTTTAAAGCTGAAAATCAAAATAAATTTAAAAAATTGAGTATGACACTTATTTACACTAACAGAACGATTCAAAATGCATTGTTTATGGGTTTTTTAATCCCAAACAATGTTTACTTTATAGAGACAGGCAAAAGTTGCAATTGACCTATTTTTTTTTTAATATGCAAATAATACAATAATGAGAATATTCTTCTTAAAATATTGCCTGTTATTTTTCAATTGTCATTGAAATTAGCTGAGGTAAACAGAGTAAATAATAGTTTTTGACATATAGAGAAAAAAAATATTGAAATAGGATCTATGCTTGTAGTTAGTCTCTAATAGCCTGCCTCTTCATTAAAAAAAGTAAAGTTTTCTTATTTTTCCTGGTGAAGTTAGAGCTAAGAAGCCCTCTCTAACACAACCTGGGACCGATGGCTTAAAGGTGACTTCCGAACCACCACCAACGGTCAGGCAGGCGGGCTGCTTGCAAGGACAGAACCTGTCAGCGGTCACCCATCCAAGCAGCAGCCACGCTCAACGTTGCTTGATATGGTTATCTTGTGATAACTGTTGCACCCACTATACTACACCATTGGATACAGCTGTATGCCATACTAAGATTGAAACATCATTTATCATGCACGGTCTTAAGAGATCGAGTTTAAATACCCATGGAAACACAGGATAAAATAAATTTTATAAATAAAACACAATAACCTTTAATATTGTTTTAAAAATTAACCAGACAAAAAAGACAATATGGACATACATCCCTTAAAAATTTAACATAAGTATTTCCCAGTTTTAAAAGGATGAATGAAGATTAATGTTATTTTAAGACCTTTTGGTTGCATACATTTTTAAAATACCTTACGTGCAATTTCACCATTCATTAATTTTATTCTATCTGAATGATAAATTCTTTTTCAGTTGATGCAATTTTCTATCTAAACGGTTTTGGTCATGTTGAATTGCATGTAATGAATGGTCTCTCAAAATTTTAATGAACATTATCAACCAATGATTGGTAATTTTCTAATTGTCTATTTACTTTTAAAACCGTCATTGTTTTACCAATATAATCTTTGGAACAAAATGTGTACTTACTATGTTGGAGTGAGAAACCTACACCAGTCTACTTCCGTGCTTGTATTCTATTTCAGGTATAAAAAGTGAAAATCTTTAATTTCCAGCTATGCCTTACTCTTTACTCTCTGACAGATACTGATTAACTCAGAGAATGATGCATTGGCATTTGTACTTGGTCAGCATATTTTTCAAATATGAAAAAATTAAAACAATGAAAATATGCATTTACCAGAGCTTAGTTTTTATTATTTTATATAAATTGAAAAATGTTTATTTTTTGTTTTTCTCTAACTGAATGTCCTACCCAAAAGGTAAGTGCTCTGCTCAGAGCCATCCACCTAACCCGAAAGTTAACCACCCTCCCCAAGAGGGATTTTCTCCCTTTTAGGGGAGTGGTTCTTTTTAGCTGCAGTATAATAAGAACAATAATTTTATTCCTACACTGGAATTATCTATATTCATAAGTAACAAATCCTTGATAACTACTTAAACCAAATTACGTTATAGGTATTTTAAATTACAGTATAGTTCAGTTTTTTTTATAATATTTTAAAAGTAATAATATTATAATAATTTAAAAATTATCCAGGTTACAACTATTTATAAAATGTAACAAACGAAACAGTGTAACTTTACTTAATTTTTACTATGTTGAAGGGTAATCGTGTCTAACACCTTGTGACACAAACAAAATATGCACATGGTTGCGGTCAATACAGATGGGCAGTATTAGTGTCTGTAACAGGTTAATCGGTGATTTTATATATTCACGGTACACAACAATTATACAACAGATAATAATGAACAAGATGGCAATACATAATGAAATCTTATATAATTTAAACAAAACGTTCCATTAAAACAAGTAACAATACATCAAGCATGAGTAAAAATTTAATAAAAACAACAAATCTATAAAAAATAAAACTATAAATATAATGATAATCATAAATCAGGCCATGATAAAATCTTAACAAATAAATTAACACCAACAAATTTTTACATTAAAAATACACGCTTGAGGTAATTTACACTGTCGAGAAAGAAATCAATAAATTTAATTTATGGATTTATAGATTTAATTTAAATTGTAAATTTTTTCATTTACGGTTCTATGAAGCCTTAGCATGCAACTATTATATAAGTACGGCGTTGAACTGCAGACACAAAAGAAGAGGTCATTTGGGCAGATGGTTGTTGGCACTCTGAAATCAACTTTAGCCGGAAGGTCAGGGCAGTCAACATCACCAACCAGTTATTATTTTCTTGAGAAAGACCACATCCGCCTATTGTTTTCTTGAAATCAGTGATCCAAGACTAAAAAAATTAGCCAGCAAATGCAGGGGGCAGTAGAGTAGTCATATCCCAATCTGAAGGCAACAGATCTTATGAAACCCCTCTGAATCTTTTTAAGTTGATCGATGTGGCCAGGCTAGAAGATAATTATAAACCTAAAGTTATTTATTTAGCTGAAATAAAACTGTACATTTTAAATAGTCTTTGGAAATAAGTTCTACCTACCAACTGTAACTGTTTAATTATTTATTATTATTATTATTTTTATGTATGACTTTTTTACAATTAGTAGTAATACATTTTCTTAATACTCATTTTTTGGTTTTAAAATTTTTTTAAATAACAAAGGAGTAAAAAATCCATTAATATGAATGTTTCATGTGGTAGAGCATAGGCCTATATTATAGAACAAAGCCAAAAAGAAGAATTTCATGATTATCTTTTTCCCTTTTGTAGATATTTCATTTTTCGTCAAACTGCATTTCGTTTAAAAAATCTTAAAAATAAAACTTTAAAAAATTTTCCTTGGCCCCAAATGAACAGTTGGTAGTTTTATTTATTTTTACATTGTTCCTAACCTTTTCATATAAAAATTTAAAACAAATCATCTAATTTGGTTGGTAAATAAGAAAAATATGTATCATTTCCTATCGGAAAACAAATTTTGTTTCTCACAGCCGAACAACAAAAATAACAATATTCCTTAAACTTTAAGACCCTGTAAAATCTAAACTGTAAGAGATACAAAGAAAAAATTTGGCACGGTTACTTACATAAAGGAATGGAACAACCATACCAAATTTCAGCAAAATCTGAGATGGTGGATATCATTGCGTCGTTGATTTGACAAGGAACCCCCCTCAGTTAACCCTATACTGAGTTGAAGGAAATGTCAATCCTCCAAGCTGTTTACAACACAAAATACCTTTACATCATATGCGAATAGCAAGAACTTTGTGTCAATGGAATCAGCAATATCATTCAGGAAGATGTTGAGCAAAAGGGAGCCCATGTGGGAACCCTGAGGCACCCCAAATTTGCATTAAAAGGTTTAGATACAGCATTGGCAAACTACTTATACAGTGATAACCTATAACCAAGATACTGTTATTTCAATAACGACTGCAGTGTAAAACGAGGCAACCACCACAATAGAATCATTGTGATTACCTAAACTATAGAAACAAAAATGTTGATACGAAATACATTTTATAGATATTTTAAATTATAATATAATTCAGCTGTTTTCAATCTAAAATATTAATACGTTATTAATGAATAAAAAACTATCTACGTTATGTGTATCTATAAGATGTAACAAAACAAAACAGTTTAACATTTAGTTATTTTTTACTGTTTTTAAGGATAAACGTGACAGCTAGTGACACAACACACAATAGCGGCCATTACTAAATACCATATAAGTGATTATACTTTGTTTGAATTAATTTGGAACAATATTGCTATTTAATACGTTAAAAAGAGCTGATAAACATTAATTGTAAATAACTGTAATTAAAATGTTTTTGTATTTGATAGTTTAAGTATTTCTAATTAACAATTTGGTATCCTGATAAGATTGCAGTGGTAGCCTCTTATTACACTGCAGCCTCAGTAACAGCTGGGCTAAAATATATGGCCTGATAACCATTAACAGCCACCTGGGGCGATTTCTTGCGCAATGAGGCTAGAAATGGAAATATTACGCTATTGAATGTTATTATGCGATAAAGTAGGTTTGGATTAGGTCATCAAAAATATATATTTCTAGTAGTACCACAGGTAATTCTAAGCAATATATGGGTCAACCTCGATTTTTCTCATATTACAATATAATGTTCCAATAGTCAATTAGAAAAGGAAATGACTAGAATTTCTTGCTGGAAAGCAGTTATAGGGAGCAGGCAACCGCCAGACGGTCATATATTGCTTAGAATTACCTATTAGTGATCAGGGGCACTGACGTGATCTGGGCTTCAAATTTGGAACTACTCGAGTTAATTTTTTTCCTAAAAGAGCAAGCAGCGCGAAGCATCGGCAGGCATCGTGTGTGATCTGGGTATATAATGAATTAACGCACAATGCCTGCCCGCTGCGCAGCTCTTTTAGAAAAAAAATTAACTCGACTGCTTTCCGGCAAGAAATTCTAGTCATTTCCTTTTCTAATTGACTATTGGAACATTATATTGTAATATGAGAAAAATCGAGGTTGACCCATATATTGCTTAGAATTACCTGCCCCTGGCTATCAATGCTGGCTTTGGTGGCACCCTCGTTGCCACCCCATACTTCTGTAGAAAAAAAACATCCCTCGTGATAGTCCCTAAATTCAAGCTCAGATCACGTGAGCCCTCGTAGATATGTAGCTAGATTTAGTCTAACTAGTAACTTAGTAATGTCATTTCAGTAAATAGCATGATGCTAATACCAAGATTAGACTAGCTGGTAACATGTTACAACAGTGAACGTAATACCCCTACACATTATTTTGTAATCGGTTATTGACAAACAGTATTTTCTATCTCTAGTAGACATTACCGGTACTCAAATACCATACACATGATTTAACTTTGTTTGAATTAATTTGGAACAGTAATGTTGAGCTGAATTGCGTTATAGACTGTATTATAGTGAAGCTATATTTTTACATGTAAAAGAAATATACGTATTTTAGAATATAGAAAATAATGCAACCTTTTTATATTAAGTTTGAGTAGAGTAGTACTTAAAATTACGGGGAGACTTTAATAAACGGCCTACACTTGTTATTTGATTGCTGTTATCGAACAATTCGATATGCTATCCACCCACTACGATATGTAAAAAAAATCACATACAATAAGAGTTATAAATAATCGTAACAAGAAGAATCTTTAAAATTACAAATTTAACAATAACGTTACAAAACTAACTATGGTCTAGACTTAGATATCAGAGAAACCTTACAATATTACAACTTGCCCAGTTTGAGGGTAGGGTGCGATAAGCGGACCCAGTTTTTTAAATCAAAGAATGTAATCATCGATACCTAATATTCGCATCTCAAATCCTAGACTATCAATCGATATACAAGTATCTATAGTCCTCAATAACAATCTGTTTTAAATTAGAATATGAATTTAATATTTACAGTGATCAAACAAATTAGACAACCATATTTGCTCTACAGTTGTTTCTTTCCCACCAAAATTTCACATAGGCTAATGGGTTTTTCAGTACGAGTCCAACATGTTGAAGCCAGGAAAAACTTGTCATAATCTTTCAAAGCAATGTCATGTAGTTTTCTAAAATCGACTGCCGTTTTTAATAATCAAATGCTACTTATGTAAAGTTGAAATATTACCTTAAGTACGTGTATTACTGTATTTGAAAGTGTTTACAGCTGATGATATAGATTATTTAAGTTAATTGTTCAAAATAATTTATCAGTACTGTATCGATTGATTATATCGATTGTTATGATTAAGTTATACCGCTTGCCAACTTCAATATAAGAAACCGGGTCCACTTATCGTACCCTACCCCAGCTTGATAGCAATGAGTAACAGCTTTTGTGAAATAAAGGAAAGAATTCTCCCCATGGGTTACCAGAAGCCAAACGTACATGTTGAAGCCACTAAAACTAATTTTGTAACTTGTAAGAAATATCTCACATATTTTCCTCATATTCATCGCCACTTTCAGTCTCAAAATATTAGTTGCTTCTTGCTGTTTATTGTTTACATTAAAACTGCTATGAGTAAAAAGGTGAAATCATATGCTAAGTTAAATAAATTTGAATATCAAACTATGTCTTCGGATAAAAACATCGAACAATTCGTTAAAAACAACCGAATAACGAGTGTAGGCCGCTTATTAAAGTCTACCAACAATTACTTTACAAGATAAACATGTTCTACAGCATTTTAATTACTCTAATCAGTATTTGATTCCATTCAAGTGTTGGGTGCTTATCATACTGCAGCCACTATGTTGTCCTTTCCTTACTTGTATTTAATTAGTATTGCAATCCTAGTCATTTATAAAGCACGTTCCAATTTTTAAACCAACAAATAATGTAAAGTGGGACTTGCAATTCAAATTCAATTGAATAATAAGACAAACTGCACCAAAATTATACCTATGATTGTATGCCACTTGTGTGTGTCTGGTGTTGAGGGTACATGAATGGATTTATTTATTTATTTATTTACATTCCCACGGTATAACCATTTTGCAAAATTACAATACTTAAGATGACTAGTAATACTAAACAGTAATAAATTCTCATAAAAAAAGTATAGTATGAAAAATCAAGTTCAGCAATTGACCATGCCTACGACACAGTGAAATAAACAGATATAACAAGATAAAATTTATCCTACTTCATTCATACAATATTAACCATCAAAATAGGTTAATAGTAAAATCTATCTTAAGTTGGGAAAATATGCTATTATAACCTAACAGATGCTACAACAAAGAAGCTCACCTCTATCATTGGCTTCCATATCCATTGAATAAAGGATTACAAACACGCTCAGTACACAAAAAACGTCGATAACACAAAATAATATTCTCACAATAATCAGTAATCAATCAGCCAATTTGGCCCACTTTCTATTCACTAGAAAACATGGCCGAGCAACACTTACTCCATTATTCAAGGTCGATGAACTGGGACGAATAAAAATACCAGACTAGAAAAAAAACTATGTACTTTAGGAACCTAAATAATCAAACTAAGCGAGTTATAAAAAACATTTAGACTTCATTACATGAAAAATTATGTTACTTAAGTAAAAAATATACAGCTAAAAGGAAGTTTAAACAATATACAGTTTAAACAATTTAAATATGTATTCAAATGTAAACGAAATTGCTTTTCTTTTCTCTTACTTTCTTCCTCTTGTTTGCTGAATTTCAGCAGGTTCTGCTTACTTTAAGCATGGAACCTCGATAAACATTCTTGTATGTATGACCAGTTTACACTTTTTACACACAGTAAGTTCACTATTGCACTCAGTATCAACGAGGGTTGTATGCTTGGAGACAAGGTTGTTCTTGGTGTTCTCGGTGTTGTGGGCGTTTTCTGTTTTGTTTTCTATTTTTGTTTTTATTTGTTAGTTTTAGTCACAACCTTAAGTCTATTGTTAATACTTCCTATTGTTTGTTGTGTTACTTTAAAAGAAGTTGGGGGAATTTCTTTAAGGAAGGTATTTGATGTGTGCAGGATTAAATAGAAACGGTTGTGCACCCAACTCCAAGGATAGAATGCTTCACACCAGAGACCCTTCAGGCGGCTTCCTAGTCCAGAAACAGGAAATGGGCCCTGGAGAGAACATTTTGTTATAACCCATGGTGAAGACATTCATGTTCTTAAGACAGGTCACTTTCAAGACTTAAGTTATGTTAGTATGTTTTTTTTATATTACCTTATTTATAGATTTAAGAAAACTTACAATTTCCAGTATTATTTCCATATCAAAGCTCGTTAAAAGATCTTTCAATATATAAGGTGAATCTATTTTCTTCGCTTTCAGTTTAGTGAGCAATTCATGTCTGAAGTCGTTATATTGCACACAATCAAAGATTAAATGTTGAAGACTTTCTATGGAAAGTCTTCAACATTTAATCTTTGGTTGTGTACAATATAACGACTTCAGACTGTATTGACAAGTGACACTATTAAACTTCATAATATTTTTATCAAAGACCAATAAAATGAATTCTCCAGTAGATTATTATCTTCTCTTTAGGTAGCACAAAGTGAATGTTCACATAATTGGACCAGCTTTAGCTGTTTTATATCAATTCCGTATTGTTTTCTTCTAATTTTTATAATTATAAATTACTATACTAAATTGTTTTTACGTGTTTCATTATTAGTGTTAGTCTCATTATTTTTAATAAATCTCAATACACATTTCAAAGAATATGGGCTTTGTTCTAAAACCTTATAGGCCTTTGTTCTGAAACCTGACCTAGTTTCATAATAGCTTAAACGAACAAAAAAGCATGCAAACACTAACTAACTTGAGGAAGACAAAAATATAGAATTAATCGGCGACCACTCCAAAGAGTTGTTTAATTGATTCTGTGGACAATTCTGAGAGATATAATATATTTGTTTTAAGCGTAGGGGTTTTTACTATTTTTCAACACTTATGTAAGAGAATTGTTGTTCATATGGAAAGAATGGCTCTTTCAATGTGTATATGGTTTTCCCATATCTTCCCATACTACTGTAAAATACAGAGTAACAACCGATAAGATAGCATCCGTTGGATACCAATATTAGAGTGAATTGTATGGGCATCTGATGAAAAATACTCCTGGAAGGTCCTTGAGGTGTCGAATGCTTTCAATAATCAGTTCAGGAACATAACAGTGATATACGATATATCTTTTTCTGTAGTCCAGGTCACGGCACTGTCAAATGTGTTATTAGACAAACCAAATATACGTATATTTAGCTTCGAGAAATACGGTTTGTTAAATGTATTGTTTATTTCAATATTATGTCATGATGTTGCAGTTTTTATTTACGAAGTTACAAAGAAGACAATACTTCATCGCTCCCCTACTTTTACGGGTGCCAATCCCCAAGCCACATAACAGAGTCATCAGCTCCCCCCCCCCCCCTTGTGACAATGTGGCTACCCCCTCCCTAAAGAAGTATTTAGAAATGTGGGGTAACCTTTTTAGCTTCTAAGAAATGTGTAAGCAAAGTAACATCTGATTTCGATAATGTTTATGCTACTAATGACTAGTATGAAATGTTTTGGACTTTGGTATGTTTATATAAAAATTGCTAATTCTGTAATTAACTTTTATATAACACATAACTTTTTTTATTGTTTTTTTATGTAAATAAAGAGTTTGTTCATCATTGTACGCTGTTTAAATATTTTAATTGCCATTTTTACTTTCACTACGACTTCACATAAGTACTGATACCAACGTGATCTGCGTCATCAGTGACAAGTGAAAGTACGTTTACAGAATCAAATCAACCCCATGCCGAACACTGACCATTTATGGTGAACTGAATCACATTGAAGATTTCACCCTTTTGGTCTGTCAATCCTGAGGTATGATTTGCGCACGTTGAGAACCAGTTGTCTCTGGCTGGCTACCGAAAAGTATACAGTAATAGGCTCAAGATAGAACTTATTCAGTACTATATTGGAAATTGAAGTGCAATCCGGTCTACCTTGTGACCAAGTTGGTGCCTTGTACGGTCGCCAGCATTGATGGCGTATAAATAACGCTGACTGAATAGTGAACGTCCCAACTTCAAGCAAAACTGGTACATCCTGGTTCATCGGATCGGGTTGGATAGTGTGTAGCTTGAAACACAAGTTTCTACTAACGTACGATGTCCATGTCTTTAGTTAAATTATACTTGCCTGAAATATGTGACGGGTATCATCAATGGATCGTTGGTTACCTTCTGTAGACAACGCTTGTTTATCCGTAGCTTAAATCTATTATCTATATAGACATGATATTGAGACAGACAGTGAATGTTCTCGTACATGCATTTGCAGTTTGAAATTTGTAACTTATAATGTTTGCTACTGTGCAATATTAATTTAATTACATTACTTGGTATAATAATAGCAAGCAGGATAGTAATAAAAATGTTTGCTTTCTTAGAATTATCATTTTTAAATTTATACACACTCTTCTTCTATAAATAAGAATTTTTTATTTATATTCTCAAATATGACAATAGACAACGCAATGAATGTACAAACTCTAAATAATTTACGAAGTTTACACGTAATAACAAATTTAATTTGAAAAAATGAGTCGTGTTAATTTTGTATGCTATTGCCAAGTTTGAAATTTCATGCTTTATGATGAGGGCTAGTTGGAACCCTCTGATAGGCTCTGAGAGGGGTTTCATTCATAATAAAAGCTGCAGCATTCAACCCATGAGGATGCGACTATGTAAATGTCAAAATATTGCCAAACCAGCTGAAATGATTGTATTCCTCGCTCTGTTCGCAGTTGCACGGTCAGTTGTGACTATTTTGCAGATTGTATGACGTTTTCTAGGTTGGATTTTGGTTATATTTGGATTGATGAAATAGAATTTTGTTATCACTGACTGGTGTGGTCTGTCGTGATTATGGAAGAACATGAATCAGTTCCGTATTTTACCAATGGTAAGCGAAATATAATAAGGTTGTACTAAACTGTTTTCAAAGTAAGAATTTATAGGCTATGTAGTGCCACTTGATTTTCAAAGTCAAATATCATTTTGTTTTTGGAAAGATAGTATTATGTTAAACAAAATAGGATTAGTTTCTAGTTTGTTAGGGAGTTAACCTTGCTTATCTTGAACTTCACTTTCTTGCTAGGTTATGTTGTCTGCTTATAATGAAAGCATCATTAAGGTTATGGTCAATCATTTGAGTAACAAAACAGATGAGTTGTGGGTTAACTGGAGTGGTATAAAATTAATTTACATTTAAAGTCATAACTGATCCATCAGATGCCATAGACCTAAGTCAGCAAATGTCATAGGCTATATTTTTGGCTGCAGTTTAATAAGTGACCACCACCACAATTATTGATCATCGATATCTAAACTGCTGAAACCAAAATGTCAAATTGATTTACGATATGTGTATTTCAAATGACATTATAGTTCGGCTGCAGTGTAATAAGTGTCCAACATTTAAGTGATCGATAATATTGAATCATCAATATTTAATAATAAAAAATCCTTGCTACACTTATCCCAAATTACCTTGTATTCCAAAATGCGGTATAGCAGGTAGCCTAATAATGTAATGGTGAATAAAAACCAATCTAAGATAGATGTGTTTTATAAAATATAACAAACAAAATAGTATAAAATGTACTTTCTGACACAAATAAAAAATTTTCTCAACTACTCCATTTGCTGCCGTTGTAGATGTCCAGTATTAGTGTTAATAACTGGTTATTCAGTTGTAACCTATTACCGGAATACTGTTGTTTCAGGAAAAGCTGGGCTGAATAATTGGTTCTCATAACGATTTTTTGGTTTTTGGTCAATCAGTAGCCAGTAACATCCCAGGTCATTTCATGTAAGCAATGAGGCATATATTATCAATGGAAATATCACTACACTGTTCAATGTTATTATCAGTGAGGCATATATTATCAATGGAAACATTTCTACACTGTGCAATGTTATTATGCTTCGATATAAGTAGGTTTAGATTAGATTATTCTAAATATGTTACTAGTAGTACCAAAGTTAAACATAACCTTTACAAGCGCTACGTGATCTGAGCTTGAATTTGGGTACTATCTCAAGTAATTTTTGTTTTCAGCAGTGCAGGATAGCACCGTAGCCCGCACTTACAGCCAGAAGCATTTCCAATTGGTGCATTCTCGTTCTGAGATCACGTCCTGAATCTTACAACATGATCTGTTGGGAAAATACCGATCAGAAATGCCCCTAGCCATCAGTGCGGGCTTTGGTTGCTTATGGCATCACCCTGCACTGCTGGCAAAACAAGAAAAACATCCCTCAAGATAGTACCCAAATTCTAAATCAGATCACGTGAGCGCTTGTTAAGGTTATCTTTATCTTATCTTATAATTTTTGTATTAGACTTGGGCTAATTCTAACACTATGTGCAGTAAAATATCAGTCAGGTTTATGAACCATCCCAATAGTGAAATAATAATGTATCTCAAACAACCATACAAAAAATGGGTTTTTAAGTTATAAATTATTTGGCGAAACCCACAAGAAAAGTATAACATATATGATATTTTTTAAATTAATTTCATTATAATAGTTGAATATTAGAAAAAATTAATGCAGATTTCATGTAAGAAAACGTTAAATTACATAACGTTACGTTAGTAGGTAGGCCTACTAATAAGGGAGCTGTAACAGTTTAAAAATTTGGACTAAAAACAGTTTTTTGAACGCAACAAGTGAATGACGCTACCATTAATTAACGTAATTACATTGATTTGTTAAATTCTTTTTATTACGTAAAACTTTGTCCATTTTATCTTTGCTGTATCTCTTATAGTTTCTATGGTCTCTTCAGTATACATTAAATTTTAAACACACCATCTTAGGTTAAATTGGAGTGTGATTTTTTTTAAAGGAGAAGCCGATCTCCTTTTATGCCTTATTGACCCAAATGTGTGTAAAATAAATGTTTTGGGCAAATTCTTACTGTAGATGCCTTGAAAGAACAATGTTTATTCGAAGGTTAGTATAGTTTTTTATTGATAGGTAAAGTTTCTCCATTCATGAAGTTTATTACAATTGATTATTATTATGTTGATTAACTGTGAGAGGATTGCAGAAATAACACAATATTAAGTCATATGGAAGCAACTTTTATTAAAAAAATTAATACATAATACGATAAGTCAACAGACAATCCAAGGTCATTAAGATACCTTGACTTATACAAGGTAGTTGACTTACTTTGCATTAATTGTGGTTTACAATACGGTAATAAAAATTGTATTTATAACTTGTATGAACCACCTTGTAACTTAATTAAGGTAGGTATAGGTGTTATATATTTATTTTCTCTAAAACAATATTGTGATGTACTTATCAAACTTCATTATTGATATGTCACATCCTACATATACCAGTAAAATACTATATACTGGTTTATACTAACTTAAATGCATAAAAAACCCCTTCCTGAATCAACTTCACATATGGACGATTTAGGTACTGGTTTATATGGAACTGGAGTTAATGGTTAATGTTAAACCAATACTAATGCAAACTTTTTGGTTTAGTCATCTTTGAAATTGCTTTCCAACTGTGACTATCCCATACTATTTATGGTTTTATGAACTGTTAATATAGGAACTGCATGGTAGCTGGGGAGTATGAATGATGTGTATTTTTAACAACTGTTAATCGTAATCTATGATTGCTAAATAGAAATATTAATTTGAAACAGGTTTTATATACAGGGACGCGCAAAAGTCACTGGACAGTTGGTTAAAACAAGACTATATTTATTTGAAATTATTTTTTATTACAAACAATACTTACAATTATTTTTTATATTCAAATTGTTTCCCGTCTTCATTAATACATCTTTGAAGTCTTTCTGGAATACTGTTACATACTCTACGGCATAGTGTGGGATCATTGTCCAAATTATAAAATGCGTCATGTATATATAGTCTTTCAGTTCGTCAATAGTATGAGGCTTTCGAGAATAAACAGAGTCCTTGACTACTCCCCATAGGAAAAAATCCATTGGTGTGATATCTGGTGAAAGTGGGAGCATGTCAATATCTGCCCTTCGACCAATAACTTTTCTTTGGAAACGTTCGTTTAAATAATGTTTAACAAAAATTCTATTAGAAAAATAATAATTCGGGGACTACAGCTTTAAACACGTGTCACAGATGAACTCACTAGTTCGATTGTTGTGTGTTTCATTGAATTTTATTGCCAACTTAAAAAGGCATAATTACCAACATTTTAGTAATTCCAACATCACAGACAAAAACTATTTTACTACGTCTTGCCGTTATTTTTTTCTTCTTTTAACCAACTGTTCAGTGACTTTTGTGCCACCCTGTATATATATATATATATATATATATATATATATATATATATATATATATATATATATATATATATATATTAGAAATGAATATCTAAAAAAGTCACATTTTGTGAAAGTAATTAATAGAAACAATCATTTTATTCATATTACAGATTTGTAACCAATGTCAGTAACGCAATATAAAAATGTATACATTTGCAAGTTTTTTGTATCAGTATCCTAATGCTGAAAAATAAACTAAAGTAAGTATAACCTTGAAAATATCCAAATCATTTAAAAATTGTAATTTTAGTATTGTTTTTGTTTTATTTTGAATTATTTGTCAGCTAACTATACAGATGCTAAAGTGGTGACTTTCAGTGTCTCTGTCTAGAAGCATGAGTGTATCTAGGGTTTTAAGTGTATCAAGCTTGGAAAAATATAATTTGAGAAACCATTTTCGTTTCATATTTTTAACCCTTTTGATAACCTGCTATTTCGACCTCCACCATAACTAACATGGCTCAAGAAAAATCAGGTTGTGTTCAAATCGGCCCTTGGCTCCTGCACTATTACCAATATGACTATTATATTACTAGTTACTAAACCTCGGTTCATAGTAGTCAAATCCTGTCATTTTATTTTGAGTTGAAACAGCTTGAATAGTAATTTGGATTTTTATATTTAAATAAAGTAAGTAACTATTATTCAATACCAATTTATCTAAACTTATTTCAATATTTAAGTATACGTAAATTTAATTGGATACAGTGTACAATGATACTTGTTTGCAAATTTCTATGTTACCAATATTTCTATTTCTGAAGTGAGTGAACGTGTTATGTAATAGTATGGTAGCTTTCCACTTAGCATAAAAACAAATTGGCAAGGCAAGTATGTAATTTGTTAGCTGATGCTAGTGGTCTAGACCTGTTTAGAAGCTTGTTTTATTCAAAATGAACCTACTTAAACCTAATTGCCCGTACAGGCCGAGGTGTTTCTTCACGAGTTGTCACATCCACTACTCCATGGTTGTGATGTATTTCATCGATTATATCTGTATTTTCACACTCATCATTTTAGGCCAGTATTATATGATGTTAATTCTTTTTGCTTACCCTATAAAATCAGACAGGTATGTATTAACTAAATAATAGTGATATAATATTGTCATATCAGATTTAGTAAAATTTATTTTATTTTTTAGTTCTTAGTGTTTTGCTGGCTGTGTTAGGCTATAACTAACATCAAAGGTTTCCATTGTATACTGCATTGAAATATTGCAAGAAAGATCTGTTGACTGAAGACAAAGTAAAGTCTGTTATATTTCAAGAATTCCATTATGTAAGCAATGATTTGTTGTGGCGTAAATCATAAAACCTTGACATTGTTTATTTAAAATCACATCTTACATTAACGAAAGTCAGTGACAACTTAAATATTAAAAGATATTAAAGTATTAGTTTATGACTAAATGTTCAGATGAATTAATCCTTCAAAATTTAAGGTCTAGACAGTTTAAATTTTATGCAAATATAGCGATATGTGTTGTCAATTTAGATTGAAATCTTAGGTATAGTTTGTATCAAATTTGAGATCATTTTAACTGTTTGATTTACTTCATAGTATACAGGGTGAGTCTGACCACCCGTGCAGTATTTACAGCTGTCTTAATAACTTTTTCTATCTATTTTCTCCATAATTTTGCCTCTCCGAATCCGTTAAAATTATTTTCAATTTTGAAAAAATTCCCCAAAGGGGCCCAATTTGGGGGGTAGGGGTGCTTTTTGGGGGAATTTTCAAATGTAAAACATGGGTCGTGTGATAGATCAATTTAAAAAAGGTCTGATTACACCGAACATTTCGGCGCAAACAAAAGTTAATTTATCTTTAACCGTATGTACAGGGTGTACCAAAACGTTTTGAAATAGGACCTTTAAAATAAAGTACCGTGTTACCCCTACCTACAATACGGTACAGCTCCATATTTTTTTCCTAACTTGCTATTGACCTATTTTTCAATGAAATATGTGGTACGGGCATTTTTCACTGGATTTTCTAAATTTCAAAAACATTCAAAATTTAAGAATACTAAAAAAATTCCTAACACTCAAAATTCTAAATAGCAACATAAAATAAATTTTTATATAAAATAAAAGGTCTTTTTAAAAAACAAATATCTTTTGTATTTAACTTTTTTCCTATCTCTTACAGTTTCAAAAATGGCAGCCGAAAAACTGAATTACGTACGTCCTCTGTTTACAAAAAATGTAACAAATTATTTTAAAATTATATGAAATAAAAATATGTCCTATAATTTTTTATTTGCTTAATAGCTCTGAATGACCTCTGAACTAAGCCATAATCTTACCTTTCATTGATTTTGCTAGTACAGTTGCTCGAATTGTAGTCCGTCATAACACAGTTCTAATCTGAAACTAAAGCTATTTACAGCTCGCAACACTTCGTGGCTGATTGAATTTATAGCATTTCCGGATTCGTTTGCATCATATCTTCAGGTGTTGTCAGTTGTAAAACATAAACTCAAGTCTTTCAGCCTACCCCATAAGTAAAAAGTCCATACAGGTTCAAATCAGGGGATCTTGGTGGGTAGTTAACTGGACCACCTCTTCCAACCCATCTTCCAGGATATTGTTCATCAAGCGTTTGTCGCACATTGTGCGAGTATTGAGCCGGAGCACCGTCGTGCATAAACCACATATTGCCAACGAACTTTCGTCAGGTACATCTATTTAATAAGTTAGACAAGTGATTAATTAAAAAAATTGTTATAAGTCTCTCCATCTAGGTGTCCTTCAAAAGAAAGAAAAAAAGGACCTACAATTCTCGTGCCAACAATACCACACCAAGTATTCACAGTCCTAGTTATCCCCTGGTTGTCAACCTCTTGTATCCAGTGGGGGTTCTCATGAGCCCCAGTACCTCATGTATGTGACGCGTTAACTTCGCCGTTGCTCCGAAATGTAGCTTCGTCACACACCATAGTAAAATTGCGAAAGAAATGTTCATTTTGTAGTAACTTTTCTCTTGCCCACAAACAAAAATTCATTCTTTGAATGCCATCATCACCATGAAGTTCTTGGTGCAGGGACATCTTGTAGGGATGCATTTTATTGTCTTTCAGGATCCTCACCATTGAACTTTGGCTCACATATCAGAATCAATAGCTATTTCTTCTGAAAGAATCATTTGGGTTTAGTTGCACCGCCGCCAATACTTCTAGTGCCATATCACTTCTTAACAGGCCTTGCAAGTGTTTTTCCCCTTATTGCTGTCATGGCTGTACCTGTCCTGTTTCACGAACTCGAATAGCAAGTCTTTGAAAGGCCATTCGTGACTGAGGTTCTCTATTTGGAAACCGTTTGGCATACACCCTCGCAGAAGCCATATAGTTTTGAAAACATTCGCCTAACACCATTAGCATATCGAATGCCTCTGCATTTGTGTACGGCCATTTCGAAAAACAACCACAAGCTGTCCTTAACAGCAGACAAAGATACCAATGAACTGAATAAGGGATAGCCTTATCACATTTGTCAGATGAAGATGTCTAGCCAGCATACTGCAAGTGATAAGACCTGTTGAGGGTGGTGGTACAAAGTACCTTTATAGTCCCCAAGACTGCATTGAGATTGTGCATACATGAATCATTGTTATCTTTAAAAGATAAACATGGAAACTACATACAAAAATATTGGGCCACATTGGAAAATTAAAAAACATGTTGAATTTTGGTCTGATTTCATAACAAATTCTGTTTATTTAATCACAACAAAACCTGTTTGTTCAAATAAAAATAATTTGTTACATTTTTGTAAACAGACATACGTAATTCAGTTTTTCGGCTGCCATTTTGAAACTGTAAGAGATAGGAAAAAAGTTAAATACAAAAATATTTGTTTTTAAAAAGACCTTTTATTATTATATAAAATTTATTATATGTTGCTATTTAACCCTTTTACTGCCGGCCATTTTTTTATTGTACCAGTCAAATTGCCAAGGAGGAAAATCACTGTTGTGCATTCATTTACAAAAAATGCTGTATCTTTTTATTTTTCATTAGATTTGCATGAATTTTTATTTTATTGTACTCGTATTTAAATGCTGTTTTTTTAAATAATAAAAAGACATTTTAATTTGAAACTCAAACACATTATTTATTTTTTTAAAAATGATATAAATAAAAAATAAAATAAAAAAATAAAAATTGTGTTTGGCATCTGATAATTGATTTTTAAAATTATTACTAAAATTATGAGCATATATCATTATAAACTAGAGCAATTGCTTTAGAACATATACCAAATTTGAAGGTGCTACCTTGAAACATAACTGCACTATGAGGTATTTTCCCAAAAACTGGTAGGCCTCCTCTAGGCCTACCAGTGGGAATTTGAAGGTAAACTTATCTGTGCCACATCCCCCTCACTATCTAATAACTCCTCATTATCTGATGGTAAGATACAGTCAGGATTCGTCATCAGTGTCATCCACATCACTTTGATTGTCATCAATAGCCCTAACAATAATATCAGATTCGTTCTCGGCATCTGAATCTGTACAAATTCTGAAGGAAATCGTCACTTAGTTCGTCTTGCACTTACTTTATTGTTCCCTCACTCACAGGAGAGTTAGATGTAACTCTTTTACTCATTTTATCCTTGATCAACAAAAGTAACACTTCAAAAAAACTTTCGATAACATTGTAAACAACAACAATGAACGAAGATTTCAGTAACATAATCCGATCATCTGGGTTTTGACAGCTGTCTAGGTAGTTCGTCAATTCTAGTCAAAGACGACAAAAATAGAAATCCAAAAGTTCTTCAAATGGCTTCTTTCATTATCCTTTTGCTCCTAAACAACCAAAATACCGAATATTTTGGCATTTGAACATAACAGTAGCCAGTAACGATAAAAAAAACAGACGTCCGACATATCGGACGTTGGCGTTTTCGGCAAAAATTGCCGACGTCCGATATGTCGGACGTCGGCAGTAAAAGGGTTAAGAATTTTGAGTGTTAGGATTTTTTTGTATTCTTAAATTTTGAATTATTTTTGAAATTTTAGAAAAATTCCCAGTGAAAAATGCCCGTGACCACATATTTCATGAAAAATAGGTCAATAGCAAGTTAGGAAAAAAATATGGAGCGGTTCCGAATTGTAGGTAGGGTAACACGGTACTTTAATTTTAAAGTCCTATTTCAAAACGTTTTGGGTACAGCCCTTGTACATATGGTTTAAAGATAATTAACTTTGTTTGTGCCAAAATGTTCGGTGTAATCAGACCTTTAAATTGATCTATCACACGACCCATGTTTACATTTGAAAATTCCCCAAAAAGCACCCCTACCCCCCAAATTGGGCCCTTTAGGGGCATTTTTCAAAATTGAAAATAATTTTAAACGGATTCGGAGAGGCCAAATTATAGAGAAAAGAGATAGAAAAAGTGTGGAAGTCAGTTATTAAGACAGCTGTAAATACTGCACGGGTGGTCAGACTCACCCTGTATAGTGAGTGTTGTGCTAGCTAGTTTAACTTAGCCTTGAAATGCTGTTAAATAATTATAAAATAATTGAGTTCATTTTGTCTTTACTACATTAACTAATAATAACAACTTAGGATCAGTAAACAATCAACTGTAATGAACAACATTGAGCACTCAAAGTCAGTCAGTGTGACCAAAAGGACAAAAACAACCACTTATTGATCGCTTTGCGAAGTAACAGTTCTTATTGAAACAGATGTTTTGAAATAGTAAAATAGCATCATCCTGCCATCGAGCGGCAGTTTTTGTCAATAATCTCATTATAGTTTTAGAATAAATTCTATTTCACGGATAAATCTGGAATCTGCCTTTAGCACTTGCATCATGTTTGTGTTGTATCCATGTGTCACATTTCAAATATTGAAAGATCAAAATATTATGACAAGGAATAAATATTAAACAATTAATAATTTTGTAATGTTTATAGTCCATTTAATTAATAACCCTAATACAACTAATACCACATGAGCTGCTATCCAGGAGAGTTCACTTCTGGCTGGTTTATACCTTCCAGTTGAATGTACATTGGACACAGCAAAATCCGATGTGTCCCTTAACCCTTCCCACGCGGAATTTATCTTTCCATTTTGACTCATAACGCATAATTAACTTTAAAATTTTTTTTACATTTTACCATCTCTAATTTTTTTTTTAGTTAGTGGTGGCTATTAGGAATAAAAAATAATACAGTATCACAAAATAATCAGAACCCTATATTTTTTAACAAATTTTCAAATTTTACAAAAAATTGAAAAAACAACCATTTTACTTGAATTTCTAAAAATATTTTCAATAACGACACAACAAATAAAGTAATATCAACAAAATAAAAAGATAATATAATGCTAAATACAACAGGAACACGAACAGCAAATAAGGAAATTTGGCAAAATTTGGCAAGCGTTAAACACTAAAATATGCCGTGCCGGGATATATTTGTTTATCGCGTAATGGTTCGCCGCAGACTGAGGCTAAATCACGCCACGAGGAACAAAGCCACGCCCTCCCCACCACTGTGACACGCCAATGAGGTTCAAACTGTAACATCTGCTTTTCGGAACAAGTATTCAACACTCCCTTGAACTCTAGCGGATTCCACGGCAACTATAATTTATTAAATAACACAATATAGACTTTGATGGATATATCCGTTTACCGCGTTTCGGTCAAAATTAGGCCTAACGGATATATCCGTTTGCCGCGTGGGAAGGGTTAAATCTGGGTAACCTTATGGATGTCCAGGAGCGGCACACCACTAATCGCAAAATGTTGAGATTCTGGGATACAAGGGTAATTTGATAGGTCTAGTCTACTGAGTGAGATGACTGTTGGAGTTGATGGGGTGGTTTGTTACCTAAGCGTCAAAGGTTCTCACTAACCTAGACATACGGATGTCACCCCCCCTCCCCTGCCTGCTTTAACTGGAGAGGCTGGTTCCGAGCTGGCTTCCCCCTCTTATGAGGGGATATGACTTGAGTGCCTTATATTCTTCTTCATGAATCTCGACAGCAGGCAGCCCCTACCCCCAACCTTACCAATCCAGAATATCATGTCTCTCAGGAAGCAGAGCAAAGGTCCTAAAAGAACCAGGTGAAATTTCTAAGCTTCTTGTCCTAGAGCAGGGCTGCCCAACCTACGGCCCGCGGGCCGAATCCGGCCCGTGAGTCAGTTTTATGTGGCCCGCCTTGTTGCCAAAACAACCAAATTTGTTTACAAGCATTTGAAATATTAAATAAATACAAATTTTGAGAACCAAGCAGTCCAGCCGATTTCACGTAGAACGAGCCGTGTTCATTTGGTGGAGTATGAGTGTTGAAAGAAGTAAAGTAGTTGCAGACAGATTTCACTGACTACGGTGATGGCTGCCGAATAATAGAGCGCGCGTAAAGCACGGCACAGCACGCGGTGCGGCGACGTACAGTTCGAGGACTTTAGCTGTGCGCGCGTGTCCTTGAGTGTATGGTGATAGGCGGGAGGGGTGGCGGGGGTAGCATTATGCGCTGCGTCCCGAAAACATTTCCTGTGACTCATGGGTAAAACCCTCCTTTCAGGAATCGTATTGACCCAAATAACTCATCGCACTCTCTAAAATCAGTCTGTTTTGTAAAAGTGCTGATTGTGGTGGAATTAAATATTAGGAGAAAACCAAATAATAGGAATAATAGGACTTATCCTTGTTTTTCAGTTGTTATAGTGCTGTCTAACGTGTTTTTGAAAATAACGTATTTGTCAATTTTATCTGTAAATCAAAATTGTGAGTTTAAAGTCGTTAAAGAGTTTGTTGCGCCTTCATCTCAGCGGCTAGCACGTAAACGCAACCCGCCACACAGATAGCGTTTGTTTGTTGAGAGGGTAGTATCTGGGCCCTACGAGCACAGCTAAATTCCTCTAACTGTAACCCCTACCCAACTCATGGTCACCACTCGCCACGTAATTTGTATGTCCTAGTATCCTAATAGGATTAATTAAAATAAATGTATTCAATTTATTGGTGACTTTTTTTATTGTTCCCTCAGAATTAGAGCAAACATCCAAAAGTCTGGTTTATATTTATTTCTACTAAAAGAACCTAAAAACATAATATATTATAAACCTTTACCTAACAACTAATAAATAATAAGAAATTGCAATAATCAGGAAACAAGGGCCAAATAACCTTAAAACTCATATTTTGCACAAGATTTCTGGAACAAACCCCGGGCAATACGTTTTGTTTGGGGTTCCAAATCCCCTGGGATGTTGGCCCGCCTGGCCATAAAGGCTTTACAATGTGGCCCTTGGGTAAAAAAGGTTGGGCACCCCTGTCCTAGAGAACAAAAAAAAACACATAAGTTCTTTGCCTGCTGAGTAGACTTCTCAGTTGTTCTCCAAAATTGTAATTAATACCAAGTTAAACAAAATTACTAATATAAATATTTATTTACTTTTAATAACGTAGCTGTATAATTTCGTAAAATGTGTATTACTGTAAAGAAAGTTTGAACTGTGAATGTTTCGGATACCTGAAGCTAGAATGTAAAATGAATGACTTGTACCAATAACTGCTACACCAGCTGAAGACCACCGTGGGGGAATTGTTGGTCAGTCAGATGACAAATGTGTGGCATGTTTCAGACACCTGGAGCTAGAATGTGAAATGGACGACTTGTACCAGCAGCTGCTACACCAGCTGAAGACCACCGTGGAGGGGTTGTTGGCTAGTCAGGTGACAAATGTGTGGCATGTCTATGGTGGATTGAACAGACTCCACAATGTTGTCTCCAAGATATTCAAGAACGGTTGCAAGACACTCGGCCATGAGGTAAAAACAGTCAGTTTGCATTTTTTTTTACATCTGTAACAAAGTCAAAAACAATGTACTGCACTTAACATTCATGCATTGAAATATTGTAACAAAGAAAACATGCAATGTCAAATGCTGAGTGAGGTTGACATTACTGTACAGAAAACCTCTGCAGGTCCTGAATTTTCCTTTAAATCCGTATTTTTTCTAAATTGATCCATAAAATATTCCCTATTTTTCAAGTTTTAAAATGAAATGTTAGTTTTATAAATGTCTGAATGTAAGTGTAATAATGTGATAAATACATTTATATTATTAATTTGTTGATAGTTTTTTTAATGATTTTTAGAATTGTTTGTTACTTAAACTGGTACTGGCAGCCATATTGATTTTGACCCCATAAGAAAAAAGTTAAACCTCAAATATTTGTATGCTCTTATTTTTAATCATCAAACTATAGGAGATGACTCATTAAAAATATTAATTTGTAACCGAACCTTTTTTGTGTTTTAAAATAATTTTATTGGTTATTAAAAAAACCATTTTTAGTTGAAGTATTTAAAAAGTGTATACTATACTGGTTATCAACTCAAGGAGGCCACCATTGGAATCTCAGAAAATATTAATTCTACAGCAAAGATTGAATTGGAAACATTTTTTTAATGCTTATTACAATTAATTACTTAGATCAAATTTTAAAATTCAGTCGTCATTTTCTAGTATGGTGGTTAACTTTGAAATTTTGTATGGGCTTATTTTATATTAAGACTTGCTTACATTATTTAAAAACATCACGAATGTAACCACTGTGTTGTAAAACTATAAGTATAGCTTGCTACAATACAGTATTAGAACAGGAAAACACATTGTTTTCCAGGTATAAACGAGATGTTTCATTGTTGCAAATTTTTTACTTTTTTATCTCGTCTAACCTAGTTATTTGGTTTTCACTGCCATCTGTAGTAGTTTTGAATAAAAAATTATTAGTTGTGTTTTTTCATTATTATAGCTGACCTTATTTTTATCTGTTGGTTTTCTCAGTCACGAGACAGGTTTGGTTTGCGTACTCACTCATCTTTTATGGCCTCATATTTTAGGGAGATTCCACGGAAGGTCTTCAAATGCAGAAGAGTGTCATACTTCTTTCTGGTTTGGGGCCAAGGGAAACCTATAACCAACACTTACAAAAACTCAAATACATTTCCAATTCCTTCATTGTTTATCCTACAGTGACTCGTATTAGCCAGATTGGACGCCCATAGATTTATTGAAAGGAATCACTTCACAATTATTGAACCAGAAATTCCTAATACCTTGCAATATCCCAACCACAGAGCCACATTTTTTTGAAATCTCCCATCATTCATCTGCTTAAAAATTTTAATAATTGCCCAGACCACATAAAACTCGAGCCATGTCTCAGAAGCTTACTGCTGAATTGTTCTTCAAAACTGCTTCTACAGTCTCACTGAGTATCTGTCACCACAGTCTGGACATATGATCAAAAGTTGCGGACAAATTTTCCTCAGCTGGAAGCTTAACCCCGATTCAAACTTTAAGTTTTGTTTTGATATTGTTTATATGTAGTTTTGGTATTTTTACAATCTTATTTGGCGAACTTGTATTCCTAGATTTTAATGCACATAACTTTGTATTATATGTAAATTTTAAAAATTGTATTCCTTGGTTTTATCACATATCTCTTGGTATTGTTCTTCACAAGTTACAATTGTACTTCATAGCCCTCATTTGACAAGTCTGTGTCCAAGCAAACATCACATGCAAGGTTCAAGATGATGTAAAGGAATAAAAATAAATTTCAGTTCATTTGTACTTGAAATAATTTTTTTTGTATTTTTTTTGTAATTTGGGTTATATGGAAGCCAGCTTTTTGTTTCACTTTTTTTTTTGTAAATGTGGAGTATGTTTATATGCAAAAAGTGGACATATTGGAAGTTTATTTCTTTTTGAGGAGAACCAAAGATTCACTTCAAAATATAGTTTTTTATTATAATATTGAGGTTTCATGTTTGTTAGCTTAAAACTGCAAGAAGGATTATTATGAGTATGTACAACAGTGTCAGTAAGGGGTTTTTAGCTCTTTCTAGGTTTCCTGACAACTTTTTTTCGAACTCAAGTCCTGCTAGACGTCTTACTGTCCTTTTTTGATGAACTAGTTTTTTTCTCCAGGTTGGAGTTGGAGGTTCTTCCCCATACTACTATGGCCACTATTTTAAATGATTTCTCAAACAGGGCATAATAGCTTGTCTTTTGTTACTTTTAAAATAATTTATGTGCATTATCCACCTGATAACTGTAGTAATGCTTCTTGCTGATGAGATGGGTATGTTATGGTGCCATGTGAACTTTAAGTCTACAAACAGGCCAGGGGTATGAAGAGTGTTTTTCTTCTAATTCTGGACATATTTTTGGTTTTGGGAGCAAATCTTATTTTTTTGGTGTAATTAATTTGGACAATTTTATTTTCATTAAGTTGTACAGGTAAACCGCTTACAAAAAAGACTTAAGGCCGATTTTAGTTCACGTAGGGTGGAGTAAATACCTCTCCGCCGCTGTGATGCCGCCCTCTCTCAGTAGACAATAGACAATAGACAATATTCTTTATTTGTTGTTTCTTTAAGAAATACAATTGCGTCAATAGTAGATAATAACAAAAACTTAGATTAATATTTTCTTGCTTTACAAATATTGATGTGGTAATTTATAGAAGATCGAAGAACTCCTTCAATGAATATACAGGTCGTTCCATCAGCCAGTCTCGAAAATGTCTTTTCAGTTTTCGTTTCCCTTTCATGTTCTTGAGAATTTGGTGGTAGTGCATTAATGATTTTGCGTCCAATGTAAGAAGGTTTTTTGCTGAATTGCGATGTGTGGTGTACAGGGAGAATGTAGTCCGTTGCTCGTCTGGTGTGGTATGAGTGAGCATTTTTCATTTCTAGGAAGGTCCATCTGGCTGGTGTAGATGACGACTGCATGGATGTATAGTGCTATGACAGTAAGAAGCTGCAGGGATTTGAAAGCTTCTCTGCAGCTTTCCCTAGGGCTGAGGCTATAGAGTGCCCCTTACAGCTTTTTTCTGGAGTATCAGGATTTTGTTGAGATTTGGTTTCAGATGTTTCCTCCCCATGAAAATTAAGCCATATCTGAGGTGGGACTCCACTACAGCATAGTATGCTGTCTTTGCCGTCTCCACACCCTCCTATCCACTTCATTCGCTTTACCACATAAGTGCCAGATGAAAGTTTTTTTTGGTCAGATCGCGTATGTGATCTGTCTAGGAGAGGTCAGCATTAATTGTTAGGCCAAGCAGTTTTGCCTTTTTTTCAACTAAAATATTAGGTATTTTTGGAATCTGCTCTTGTCTTCTGCTAAAATTTATCTGGGTGGTTTTGGATTGATTTATGACCAGATCGTTTTGAAGGCAGTATTGGAGTGGATTTTTCTGTTGCTAATGAAATATCCAAAATTAGATTTTGTGCTGTGTTATTTTGTAAACAAAAGAGTTGTGTCGTCTGCGTACACATAAATGGTTTCTACAGAATTGTCATTGATAAAACTTGGAAAATCGTTTGTAAAAAGTATGAACAAAAAGGGCCTAAAACTGAGCCTTGAGGCACTCCTCTACTTACTGTGAGTTGTCTTGATCTATACACGCATTTACTCCCATTTACATTTTGTTGAATCTCAACTATTTGCTTGCGTCCTTTCAGGTAACTAGTCACCCAATCTTTCGCCAAGCCTTCAAAACCTAGGGCTGAAATCTTTTTTCAAGATAAGATCATGATCTAGACAATCGAAAGCCTTACTGTAGTCTAATAGGACAGCTGATACGTGTTTGTGGTCTCTCTAATTTATCTATGACATATTCAATTAGATTAGTGGACAGCTGTGGTGGTGGATCGTCCTTTGAGATAGCCATGTTGGTTCTTTGTTATTAGATTATATCAGTGTCCAGATGTTGTAACATTCTTGAGAGTGCTACCTTTTCTATTATTTTTTGAGAAAGTTGGTATTAGTGAAATGGGACGGTAATTTTCGGGTTTAGTGATGGATCCTTTTTTTGTGCTTTGGGTATATTTTTGATATTTTTAAGGGGGATGGAAACTGTCCTGAGGAAAAGTATCCCCACCACTGTCTGCATTCGCCCACTCGCTCTATCCCCTGACCTGGCCACTGCAACTGCATGGCTAACCTTCACAATCATAACGCAAGCTCCATGAATGTCTATGGCTACATTAGTCTTCAATTAATATTTTACAATTGGACTGCGACACTTGTATAGGCCTACACAGAAAAATACAATATAGTTATAGAATAGGTAAGTAGCTGCAGTGAAAACAAAACGGCTTGAGTGAGATATGATCCACACAGCTGATAAAACAGAGATGAGGAGATGCTTGTCCCACTCCCCCCCCCCCCCCCACTGAAGGAGAGCCCCTCCTGCGCATGGCTGCTCATATATTTGCTTCTGGGCAGATTGTGAACGGTTTACCTATAGTTCATTGTTGTTGCAGTATCCTTTCTTGATGAAAGCTATATCGGTGTACAAGTTGAATGTTTCTATTGATTTGTCAGCAACGGTAATATCCGTGTCATTTGCGTACACTGTAGTATGGCAGTACTGTAGTTAATTAGTTAGTCTGTAAGACTTCTTTTTAGCAAGAGTAGTAGTACTGGGTCAAGGACTAAGAACATTTACTGTCTTAAAACAATTAAAAATAACTGTGATCAACATTATGGAGTTACAAGATGACTTAATTCTGTGGTAATTTAGTAAATTTGAGACAAAGGGTGTAAGTCAAAGGAAAAAAATACATAAAAAAGTAAAATATATAGTATACAATAATACACAGATACATATAGTTTAAAACTAGATTAAGCTTTTGTTGCATGTCACATATATTCATCTACTGAATAGAACACTTGACGCACCAGCAACTCATCAGTTCATTTTTTTCTTAAAACTTTCAGGTAGCAAATTAAAACAACTAAAATTTTATTTATAGAAGTTGTTTTGAGTGTGTTTTGAATAGGGAATATTAAAATTGCTTTAATTTATGGTTTTGTAATAGTGAATCTCATTTCTGCTTTTAGTCATTAAAGTTGTCTTTGGCATAAAGAAGGTGTACAATGTACTAGGAAGTGTTAATATTGATAGAAGAGCAAAGTGAATTTACAAGGTGTGAGATTATTTAATTCCATGATGGTTCTAATTGCACGTTTTTGAAATATAAAAACTTGATTTGTACCAGGGGAATTGCTCTGGAGAATTACCCCATAGTTGATGTGAGAATAAGTATTTGTGACTCACACACATCCTAGACTTCTGCAACAGGAAGATTACTTTGGATAGTTATTTTACAAAATAAAGTCGTGTGATGTTCCCTACTTAGCTTACTGTTAGGAGTTATACCAAGGAGTTTAACACTAGAATTTGTTTGTTCAAAACTTGACAGTTAAAATAACATTTGTCCAGTCTTCTCTGGATAAATTTAAAGAACATTTGCATAGAACCAATAAGTTGAGGTTTCCATTATTGATACTGTCATATTTTAAAGCTTGGACAATTTACTTGATGTTAATAAAGTAGTGTCATCGTCATATAATATGGCTTTATAGGGGATCATTATGCATTTGGTAGATCATTAATGCGAACAATGAATAAAAAAGTGTTGAGGCTGATCCTTGAGAGATACCATTTTGAACCTACAACAGATTTGATCTTTTTTTGTTGGTGACTACTACCTGCTGACTGTTAAAGAGGTAGTACTGAATTGGAGACAATTTTGTAGTATTTTGAATTATATATGAAAGATTCATCACTCAAAAGCTTTATTGAGATCTCCTAGTTTGGCATTGTTTCCCCCCCCCCCCCCCCCCCCCAATGAATCAGAACCACAGTTACAACTTCTTGCACAGATCTAATTGTATTAAAATCACTTCTAAACCTAAATCGAGATCGTGAGATCGGTTTGCCCACTCCATTGTGGGCAAATGTAGGTAAAATATTTATTTTCGTCTTTCTGTTTCAAAAAGTGTTTAACTCACTTCAAAACATCATATTTTACCTCTATTGTTACTATGAAGTAATTTGAGATGTTAAACTGTAGCAAAATTATTTTAACAAATAAATACATATTTTACTTACAATTTTTGTTGTCTTTAGACAATCAAGCTTTTTTTGTCGTTTAGCCATGAACTAAGTTTTCTAGATGTTTTCATATTTTTGTCTTTCATTAATGCTACTATCAAATATAATAAACTTATACACTCAAAAACAAAGCCAACAACGAACTATTGCCCAACAAAAAGCAAATGCAACTTAAAAACTGAGGTTAGAGAAACAGGCTTTTGACTTAGTTTTAAAAGTATCTACCAGGCTACAACATACATTAGCCTCAACATACAAAAGCCTCTGATTTTGTGTACTCCAAACTAACATGTCAGAAGGTTTCAAACAAAGCTTGAGTTCTACTACGTCTGATAACCAAAGAAAGATATTATGATAAACCATCTATAGATGACTATGACACAGCTTTTGAAAACAACTCACAATGCACTTCAAAGACCAAGATTTAAAAATGCTCATATGTTCGCCCATGGGATGTGTGCGAGACCAAATTGAAGTGGAACACTTTGCCAAGAGGATTGTAGAATTTCACAGAGAAACTGGAGCAACAATTAATTTGTTATCCTGTGAACAACCATCAGCTCCAAGAGCCCTTAGAAAGAGCTTTTAGAAAGGACTGTCGCATGATGAGTTTTCTCGAAAAACTGCAAGAAGAAGTTAATAAAATAAAAATATCTACAAACAGATCGTTTGTCTTCCCCCTTTGACTCCAGCTACCTTAGAGACTCTAAGTGTAAATAACTCTGGGAATTGTTCTGAAAATATTCCTGTCTCTACAACTCTATCTTTCTCACCTCCCACCAACAGTTCCACAACTACACATGACATCCTTCTTCAGTTGAACCCTTTTTCTAAATCTCAATCTCCCACTTTCAGTTCCAAACATAAAAATTTGATTCCAACTTAAACAATAAAGAAGACTTAGTGATAATGAATAAGAGTAATATAGTAAGTAGTTCTACAAACCTAAAAACTAATAACAATCTAAAAAGTATTAATTTTTTGTTCATAAATATACAGAGATTCCAAAATAAAGTGCATATTCTAGAAAGCTTTCTGCCAGATAATGAATAAAATAAAATATCAATGATTGGTCTATCTGAGCATTAATTAGATGAAGGAGCTTCCTCTTTATTTCTGACCTGTCAAACCGAAGGCAAAAAGTAAGTGTGGATGGAAACTGGTCAGATGAGGCTAAAGTTTCTACTGGAGTGCCCCAAGGATCGGTTTTGGGCCCTTTGTGGTTCTTATTACAAATAAAATGATTTAACCAAAAAATATCAAGGCCAAATCTTTGATGATGTGCAGATGACACAACTTTTATTAAGATAAACTCTAATTTCGATGAATTACAAGATCTTGTTAGAGAGACTGTACAAGAGGCCTCATTGTGGTTTAGGTCCCAATAGATTAGTGCTCAATGAAGCCAATTCTCAGAATATTATATTCAGCTTAAAACAAACACCATCAGATGATACAATAAATGCTTTTTTTACTACTGTAAAATTTTTAGGTATCTATATCGATAGTACTTTGACTTGGAATTCCCATATTGAGTACATATCCAAAAGGTTGTCTAGGATAATTTTTCTACTCAGGCGATTATTGTCGTGTGTGCCTGAAAACTAATGTAAAATCAGCTTATTATGCATTTTTTCAATCAGTTTTAAGATATGGTCTAATAATCTGAGGAAACAGCTGTAAGATTGAAGATATTCTAATTCTGCAAAAGAAAGCTGTGCGAGTGATAGCGAGGGCCCATTCCCTGGACCATTGCAAGCCTCTGTTCATTGAACTTATATTACAAACTGTGATAAATCTGTACATCTTTGATTTAGTTAACTATTTACTCAAAAAGTTTCAAACTCTCACTCTAAGAAGTGATATACACAACTACTATACTAGAAATAGAACTAATATTGCCATAGATCATGTTAGATTAACCAAATCTCAAAATAAGTCACACTATAATTTCTCAAAAAATCTTAATAAAGTAAAACATTTTGGCAGATAAGTATCCCACAAAAATATTTCAAAACAAACTGTACCATTGGCTTTGAACAATCCTTTCTGTACCCCTATCAGAGTTTTTTTAAATTACAAAGATATTAAATTTTTAGTATTTGTTAATAATGTAAACAAGATCCATTACACAGCTCGCTAAATCTGTTGTACTACAATTTAAAACGTATATTTGTAAACAGCAATAAGATTTCAGTAAATTGTTCAATTTAAATCTAGAAACTGTCTTATTTTTATTCAATACTGTAAATTTCATCTGTAGAATCTTGTATTGTAACCTGTTATCCTAAGATTTCAATATGTTGTGCTAGTATTGTAGTAATTCACGCGCAATCAGTTAAAATATTTTTTAATTTAATATCTGTTGAACTTTTATAAAGTCTTTTTTTGTTAAATTATTTTAAAATCTCTCTTTGTTAAACTATTGTCTTACATTATGATATTAATATTCAAAGAATAATTTTAAATTGTAATGATATCTTAAAAATTGAATAGTTTTGGTTTTATTACTTGTTTCTGACTATGTCATCTAGAAAATATTACTGACTTCGTCAATGCATGTCATATGTAAAAAGGCAAATAAAGATTGATTGATTCAATCATTAGACCATGCAATAGTCCTTGTAGTACAGCAAATAACTAGTAGAAAACAGTGAATATACTTGAACAGTGGAATTACAAAAACTATCAGCAATTGTATGACAATTATGACAAATGTTGTATAGCGAGCAGTAAGAAGGGATTGATGAAATTCCCAATTATATGTGTGCAGACTAAGAAGCTAAATGGTTATTTTCATTTATTTCCATTTGTTAAGAGTTAATACAACAATAAACACATTTTTATACAATATTATATGTTTTTCTGACATTCAACAATATAAGAAATAATGACGTGTTTGATACCAATTACTAACCAATTCTGAATAGAGAATATTATTTAACTAATACGGCTCAAACCAAGTGAACCAACATATATTGTATAGAGGGATATAACAATAAGCTAAAGAAATAAATCAGGCTCGGAGGACAATTGAATATTTTTTAGACTATTTAATAATGAAGGTGAAAGTTAAATCACTATGAGAAGGATGGACAGACTGGAACACACGTTAAATGTACAAAATATGAATCTTTGTGATTAGGAGAGGGGAAGGCATACAAGTGGAGAGAGAGGTTGTAGATTGATGGATTAATTTTCAGACTCACCGAAGTTATCTTCATCTTCCATACAGCACGGTACAAGGGAAGAATCACCTCCTCACGAATGATTTGTTTGTCATAGGTTCGACACACTGTCTGGGCACTTGCTAGTAGAGTACACAAACCTCTTAAGTCACTTGGCAATTTGAATTATGAAACGTTATTACGTTTCGTTCTTATCATAACATTCAAATGTAAGCAAAACTTTTTTTCAATTTGAATTCGACTTTATTTGGTGAAATGAATGTGTTATGGGTGGTAAAAAGCACTCTAAATGTTAATTCAGACCAAAAGCTATACCTGTTCCAAATTTCAGCACAATCCGTATAGCAGTTTCAGCGTGATTCGAGGACAAAACTCCAAACTGCTCACCTCTTTGACAGACTATGAATTAATTATAAATCATTGAAAGAGAGAGTACAAGCAATGCCATGTGCCAAAAGAGCAACTCCATTTAAGAGGTTAACTCTAGAGATACTCATAACGAAGTGGGGCAACAATACGCTACAACCCACTCCACTCTATCACAATTCTGTCTATGGGGATATGGGGAGCGATCAGTGACCGCCGAGCGACGCCATTTTGTTGGTTGGAGCGTCCAGTTTTAGTAGCAGTGGAACATGCAGCATCGGGTGTTCACTGTTGAACACCATTTCAAATCAAATGAATCTGTCATCACTGTTCAACGAAAATTTCGTTTACAGTTTAATGTCGGGCGTAATGGTTCGGTACCTGATCGCAACTGGATACTTCGTTGGGTTAACTCGGTTTGTACAACAGGATCAGTGTTGAGGAATAAAGAGTATTTTGCGAGAGAATGCTTAATGTCATAAGATATGACAATAATGTTGTCATGCTGAGTGATGAAGCTCGTTTCCACTTTAATGGCCCAGTAAACAAGCAGAATTGCCGCTACTGGGCAGCTCACAACTCACAGGAAATACATAAAAAACCACTGCATTGTCCTAAAGTTACAGTATGGTGTGGGGTCTCTAAAATTGGCATCGTTGGACCTTATTTTTTTGAAGAGCTAGCCAACCTGTCACTGTTAATTCTGAACATTGTATGACAATGCTACGCACATTTTTGCAGCCAAATCTTGAAGCTTTGGGGGTCGATATGGAACAAACATGGTTAAAAACATGATGGAGCCACAGCCCACACGAGTAATCAATCTACGGCTGTCGTTCGAGGAGGAATGTTTCCTGGTCACGTGATTTCACGTTTCGGCGATCTCCATTGCCCTGCACGTTCGCCAGATCTGACGCCGTGCGACTTCTTTTTATGGGGACACCTGAAATTCAAAGTTTACCGTCGTAAACCTCGGTCACTCAAAGAATCGAAGGCTGGAATAAGTGAAGAAATTGCCGCTGTATCACAGGACAGTTTGAACAAAGTTATGGAAAAACTTTGAAGAAGAGAGACTTCTAATGTGTATTCATGCAGGAGGACGCCATCTTTCCGATGTTATTTTTAAAAATTAGTTGTGTTTTAAAATTGTTAACACCCGACTCTCAAATTGGGTTGATTGATGATTGTTTTGGTGTAATTAAAATATTGGTGTAATGAAAATTTTGGTGTGATTAAAATTAACCAACTTATAGCCTTTTAAAATCCATGCGTTCTTTTTGCGCCACCCTGTACAAATCAGATTTATAACAACGAGATAGAATTCTAATTTCAAAAACAATAGAGACTTTTATAATAAGATTTTTTTTGTAATTATAATAAAATATAACAATACACTATTTTTAATGCTTGTGTTTAATAATTGTGTTAATAATGGGTTTTATATTAATTTTAAATATTCACACTGTTTGTCATTATAAAATAAGGAAAGATTAAAAAAATATGTTCATTAATAAATGAAATAGAAACTTTCATTTTGTAGAGCCAAGTAGTTTTAAAGTCTCCTCAATGTTGTGTTGTTTATCATATTTGTTATAGCTGTTCTAAAACACTGGCATGACATGAGTTGCAGGGGGAAAACGTATTGTCCTTAGTTTAAAATTATTAGTGGAAGTTTTTTCATTGATGACTAACAGAACAACTGTAACGCACAAACCCACTTAGTGGACTGTTGGTGATGCGCAGTTAAAGTCACTGTGCCACCAAGGTCACATGTGTTTATATTGTGTGATAACAATATAGAGTAGTATGTACGTGGTGTGACCCAAAGTTCACAGCATGCTTCTTATTAACAACGCAATTCACTTCTTATCAGACCAAGTTTTTCATTGAGGCATTGCCCTATAATGTTTACTTTATTACAAATCTAGTTTTAAAACCAAAACGTGCGTTCAAACAATTCTGAAAACAGGATGGAAGTTAATTGTGTACGTACAAAAGGAAGATTCAGATATCTATGTGAAAACTCCTTCAACTGCTAACAAACAGTTTTCTTGTAAATTGATATTACGTTGAAGATCTGTGTAGATGAATGCAGTGGTCTAGACCCCATATCATAAAATTATGTCATGCTTAAATTATTGTCAAAATAAGAAATTTTAAGTGTGTGTCCGAATTTCTGAGCTGATCTCCAAGAAGTTATGAGAAAATATACTACTTTAAAAAACTTTTAAACTGATTATTGTGCTTTGAAGAAAGTGTTGTAATATAAAATAATTTACTGTCAATTTTATTGACAGAGATAAACTGTCATTAGTTTCAAAATGTCCTAGGTCTCAGAGGATTAAACTACTGTAAATAAATTTGATATAATTAATCTTTAGATTTTTCCTCATTCCGTATTATTTTATCAAAATATATGTGCCCTGTAAATACTCTTATACTATTATAGACCTTAAATTTAAACAAACATAAAATTTACTCGTTACAATTGTGTAATATAATTGATACATTTCTAACCATATCGCACTTATTGCATGTTATAGGGGATAACTAATTTGCTATAAGTAAATAAATAAGTTTACAAAACTGTAATTAAATTTAAGAGACATGGTTTTATAATTAAATGTGCATTGTAAATGATTAAGCTGCTAAATGTCCCCTCATGGTATGACTTATAATAGCTAATTTAAGTACATATGATAAATACATTTGTCATGAAAATGATGCTGCATCTCCGCAGTTCTCACGATCATTACACATTCTCAGTAATTGTGCTGCTGTAGTTTTATGTTTGGATGACTCACTGATATGTAATCTAATCTTTAGCCATGGCTAGGCTTTCAGTCTGTTCCTGTTAGTTTGTTTCTTACACACACACCATTATGCCACTTCCATTGTTCTCACTTCACTTCTGTTACTGTTCATCAGTCACTGTTTATAGATAAAGTGTGGGTGAAATTGTGAACAGGAATTTGTATTATAGAGACTGTGGAGTAGTAAGTTTTTGTAAAATTCTGGAAAATTTAAATACAGTATGTACTGTATTTACTTCCTTATTTTAAACATTGGAGTATTTCTGAAACTATAATAAAATTGTTAATGAAGTAATAAGATTCTACAAAATTACTGTTCATGGTGGTGGCTCTTGTATCATTTTAAAACTTTAAAAATATGCATTTTAAAACATAACATGTGTGTAACATTTATACTTTTTAGACGTATCTGACTGTAAATAGAATTGCCTAACAAATTAAATTTAACTTGACGTTTAATGATTAAGAAGGGAAGTGCATTTTGAAGTAAGTTTAAAAATTGAGACCATAATAATTGTAATAATAGTAATAAATCTTATTTTTCATATGGATATTTATAATCAATGACAATGTCACAATACAGACATAGGCAAAGTCAAAACATAATATTAATTTACATTAAAATTACATAATTACCTTTTAATTGTAATCTTTAATCTAAAAATGAGATGTAATGACTCTTTTGTGTTTACATTTCTAGAATAAAAAATTGCTTATTCAATAATGTGTAGATAATTAAACCAAGAACCGGCAACTAAATTAACTCTATTGGCAGGCCACTTTTCCAGGTTTTGCAATGGTATTTTATAAAAAATATAAGAAACACTAAAAGTTATTTGATTATGCATTACCGTATATAATTTCTTTCATTGAAATCAGTATTTTTTAATATGCATACTTTTTTAAGTAAAATTGCTACTGTTTTTTGTTAAAAATTTTTTAATATTTTTTTATGTTTTAGGGGGTGGGACACTACCTACAGAAATGGTATGTTTGTACAAAATCAAAATTCTAAAATATAAAAATGATTTATACATTTCCTGTTTAAAAAAATAGTTTTATCGACTTATTTAGTATATTTTTATTTTTATACTGATAAAACTTGCAACAGAGCAGTTTTATGTAAATTGATACTACCCTGATAACACACTATATCACATCAATAATAGTTATTCCGTACATGAAACAGTATTATATCACATCAAGAGTAGTTAGCAATAACATGGCATTTATCAATAACAAGTACAAGTACAAAATTATGTAGCGTAACTCATCATATTTATGAATCCAGAATGCATAAATTTTCTTACATGTCAAACTTTATATTTTCAAAGTTAGAAGCAATGTTCAAATTTTCTTTTTATTTGAAAAGATTTTATCTATCCACTAAACTCATTATGTATAATGAACACATATCCGTAATTGTTATAAAAATGTATTTACAGAAATGTACACTTATAAACCTAGTTTTGGTTGGGGCACTGAGATCTTATAATGGGCCTAATCAGATTCATCACCGCTGTTGTGGTCTACTGGTTCACTTTCTAACAACTCTCATATCACTAGATTGATTGAAATATTTCCTATCCATTTCTAATGCATATAATGTTGATAAAATTCAACATATACAAAAAACTGATTTTCGTGCCTTTTGACCCTTATATCGTTTTTAGCCGGCACGATATTAATGTCGATTTTTCACATCTTCATTAGAACGCCATAATGAAGCTCATTAGGAATTTTTCCGCAGATTGAGGTTTAAAAAACCTAAAATGACTGGACTATAATTTAAAATGAACTAGTGCCAGATGAATTAAGCTTTAAAATAATGAATTATAAAATAATACTTACACACACACATACATAATAATAATAATTTTTATTTCTCATTTGAATTTTTACAAATAGCTGACAATGTCAGAAATTACAGCACTCACCCAGGTCACACATCTTAATTACTACTTACTACTAAGAGGAACAACTGAAGGAAAGAAACTTTTAAATAATTTGAGACAAGGAATGAAGTATTGAATAAAAATGTATGTTTATTTAAGGTAATGTAATTTATATTAAAAAAATTCATCCATCCTATAAAATGGGATTTTAAGAGCCAAGAATAAAATTTACCTTTAAATTTAGTAATAATTTTAGTGTACAAAGCAATGATAGGTCTCAGCACAGTAAATATTTGGGGAGAAAAAACAATGTGACTATTTAAGGTTGTACTTAGGCAGTAATTTCCTAAAACAGCATTAATATTTTTCCTAGTATCATGTTTATGGCAATTGTAATTAAATTTTAAGCTCAGCACTTTTATATAAGATGGAATTACATGTTTTTCTAACACAGTTAAACAGTTTTATATTGCTGGCCGCAGTACAGAAATGCGGTTAAACCAGGGGTACCCAGAAAGAGCTGTATGGCACTCAGAGCATCATTTAAACAAACTTTGGGGGATTTTTGAAACTATAAAATGTGACAGTTTTGGAACCATAATTGAAAATGTATGTACAGGAGGGGGACTATGATAGGATAACAGGATTTCGAACATTTGCCGTCGTTATATGTTACAAAAAGGTATAACACAACTTTTCGAGGATTGAAAGCTATCCTCTTCATTAGGTGGGGGAGGTATTAGTACATACAAGTTATAAAAAATTGTAATTCTAAGCAATATATAGGTCAACCTCGATTTTTCTCATATTACAATATAATGTTCCAATAGTCAATTAGAAAAGGAAATGACTAGAATTTCTTGCCGGAAAGCAGTTATAGGGAGCAGGCAACCGCCAGACCGTCATATATTGCTTAGAGTTACCTATTAGTGATCAGGGGCAGTGACGTGATCTGGGCTTCAAATATGGAACTACTCGAGTTAATTTTTTTTTTCTAAAAGAGCAAGCAGCGCGAAGCGCTGCGCAGCGGGCAGGCATCGTGCGTGATCCTTTTTTTTATTAAAAATTTCTGATAAATAGTTATTACATATTACAATATAATTTAGGTAATGTATGTAAAACAATTTTAAACACATAATTACATGCTGGAAAGCAAAGTAAACCAATATAATCCGCCCAATACAAAATCTCCGTCAAAATCTGATAAAGGAATCTGTGTCATTCCTTTGGCCTGAATCAATTCATTATAGACGTAGATCACGCACGATGCTTGCCCGCTGCGCAGCGCTTCGCGCTGCTTGCTCTTTTAGAAAAAAAATTAACTCGAGTAGTTCCAAATTTGAAGCCCAGATCATGTCAGTGCCCCTGATCACTAATAGGTAATTCTCGCGGTTGCCTGCTCCCTATAACTGCTTTCCAGCAAGAAATTCTAGTCATTTCCTTTTCTAATTGACTATTGGAACATTATATTGTAATATGAGTTGCCTGCTCCCTATAACTGCTTTCCGGCAAGAAATTCTAGTCACTTCCTTTTCTAATTGACTATTGGAACATTATATTGTAATATGAGAAAAATCGAGGTTGACCCACATATTGCTTAGAATTACCTAAAAAAATAAATGCTGAATAGAAAATTGTATAATTAATTTTCTGTATTAATTTTTTAATTTATGGGAAATAGCGTAAGTATCAACAAAGATATACTGGTTTACCTCATAACTATCACTGTTAATAACACCCTTTACTGTAATATAATTAATTGTTATAAATAGGTTATTCTATCTCTATACAGGGTGTTTGAAAAGTATGGGTACGGCTTAATATTTTAAAAACCATAGGTGATAACATCTATAAACTTTGCACAGTGTCATATGGCTATGTAAACTATTTTTCCTTGCTATTACCATGACATGCCAACCATGGGGGGACGGCCCACAGAGGAAAACATGGAAATCTTAAATTGAAGCATGGGTCGAGCGATACCTCATTTGAAAGAGCTCACTTAGTAGAGTTGAATGCCGCAAACCGCATCTCAAAAGGTTTATCCAATCAGAAATGGCGGCTTGTTTTAGGTACACATTGTGAAGTACATTATGCGCTGCCATTTCTGACTGGATCGTCGTATTCTGATGCGGTAGGCGGCGTTTCACTCTACTAACCAATGTGTTTTCACTGACTTTTTTTAATTAGCAAATTATGTCATAAATTTATAACACAATAAATAAAACTAAAAAACATTGGTATTTATTGTGTAAAAATTTTTCCCAGGTTTGTTGTCATTAGCTGCCTAGGTCTTCACATTCTCTGCGAGTCGGCTCTCCAATTCAAGAATTCTTTTACTGTTAGAAACACCTATATAATGTAGTAAAATTG
The DNA here is from genome assembly GCF_021130785.1 of Homalodisca vitripennis. Lineage (NCBI taxonomy): Eukaryota > Metazoa > Arthropoda > Insecta > Hemiptera > Cicadellidae > Homalodisca > Homalodisca vitripennis. Next base: position 150,754,816 of record NC_060212.1, read on the forward strand.
TGCTTTGAGATGACATTTGTGAATTTTTTACCCAAATAATATTTAATTTTATGGCCTGAGTGGTGAATTACGGGAATTGGATGATGCAGTGACTCCAGTAGTGCTAGGCTCCAAGTAGGGTCACAACAGCTGACAATCACCTGTAGCTTGGGTTGTCTCCTTTGCTTACATAATACAGGGTGTTTTAAAAAGGACTTACAACTTTGAAAATGTATATAAATTTATTCATCAAAGGTGGTATAGACAGTGCTGGTTTTAGTGCTGTTTTAAAGGAAAATAATTTTAGTTTTTTTTTTTATGATGCAGCTTTAGACTAGGTGATATGTAGAGATAGGTTTAGGTTTTATTATGTTGGTTTAATTTTTTTTGCAATACAATAAGATAGGATTGGTGTCCATTTTTGATTAATAGATACTTTATTGTTCTACCATCCTCATTTATGTCTTAGACATTGGGCAATGGCACACTTAACATTATTTTTATAGTTGTTTTTATAGTGAAATGTTAATTTGTGTTTCCAAGGATAGTTTGTGGTATGAGGAGATCTATTAGAATTGGTTTTTTATAAACTTTTAATGAGTGATTTTTCTGTTGTGATTTTAAATAGTTACACATTCTCCTATACCAATTATTTTTATTCCCGAATCTATTGACTACCGTTGCATAATCTTTATTTCATTAATTTAATTTTTATATTAATTATCCTTAACATGTTATAAAGATTACGATCAATCTATTTCAATTTGGATTTGTAGGAAATCATCTGGCTATCTTCAAACATCTTTATTAAAAAACCTTAACAAAGCTGTATTTTCTTGTTTCTCCGGGCAGAGTTCCATTATCTGTCTACAGACTTTGTTCCTTATACCATACATGCATTTTTAATAGTAGTGGCTAACTCATTTTTGAAGAAAGGCTTCCAGATATATAAAATATTTAACATGATATTTTGATCCTGATCCCACCTACATCAGCTCACTTTCTTAATTTATTACATAAAAATATGCAGCAGTTCCCAAGGATAGCCAGCCACTCCTTTATCCCTTTTTTTCTTCCTTTTCCACAATACTCTTTTTCAGTGAAATTTAATGGACTTGATTAATAAAGTCAGAGACATAACTTTTGATGTGAGGTGTGTTTGTGGGCAGGGGGAACCTGACTGCTGGGTTTTCATCCAGGGACTGAGCTGGCTGCAGCCCTCTCTGGCAGCTTCCCCAACCTTTGTCTCAGAGTCTGGAGGCAGGGACAAGGCTGCCACTTGGATATACAAAAGGTATAAGTGTCACCATAAGTTACACAACGTATCTGATCCATTTTGTGTCCACTGCACCCTTAGTCTCATTGTGGTTGTGTATTATTTTGGTTTTCTGGCAGGTTTAAATTACAACAATTTTTTTCAAAGAGGAATATTGGATGTTTCCTGCTATTACAAAGTGTATTACTTGGTATTCCTTTCCTGGTCAACGGATTGTGCTAATAGTTATCACATTGTAGGAATGCCTCTAGAGCTCATCGGCCAACTGAACACTAGTGAACCATTTATTGGTAGTAATGGTTCTATAGATAAGATTGTAACCAACTTCTTTTGTATCCCTCCAGTTTGGGTTCTCTTACCAATGTATGGTATACCACTTATCATAAAATTAGTGTTTACATCAAAGGCAATTAAGATTTTTAAACACATATTACATATTTTTTGGGAATACACTGTACATTTAAACCACATAATACAAAATCATTATGACAACCCAATTTTGTGAAATATAATTTACAACTTTGTGTCTTAGATCAAAATCTTTAGTTTGTGTGTTAAATATGCAATAAGACACAGCTTTAAATAGGCAGTTGCTGTCACCACTGATTTTAAGTCAAGGTTAATAAAAAACAGAAGACTAATGAAAAATAAAATAAAACATTTTGTAAGTAAAGACCATTTTGTTTTATACGGAAAAAGTTTGTGAGAGTGCCGTAATAGCTAAGCTGGTCATGGGCAAGAGGTATCTATAGGCTGAATGTCATCATGTATTAATATAATTTATATAAAAAGAAATTATGTGTAGATTTAAAGTATATCCCAAATAAAAATTAAATTAGTCATGAAGTTCAGGATTGTAGATTATGTGTCATGAAATTAACCGATGTTATTGTGTCGTAATTTTCGAAGTTCAAGTATGAACAAGTGCACTCCAATACACCAGTCTTTTATTATTTTCATTGAACTACTTTTTATCACAAAGGAGCATATATAATAATACAGCCTATTCGCAGTATACCTCATTAAATCATTGACTGACAATTTGAATTCTATGTTGAAATTACTTCAAGAATCATTTTATTGTCGTCCCACATTACAATGCCATGACAAAGTCAAAGAAATTAGATAATACTAGGTTTAGCACTTATGGTTATAAGTACATGTCAGAAAACATAAAAAACTAAATTAAAATACAATGTCAATACTGCCTGATAACATCTCATCAACAGAATAAAAAGCTTTTTTCTTAAGCCATCTTAAAACAACATTTTTAAAAAACTTTACACGTAATATCTCTACAGCCTAATGGTAACTTATTGAAGAGCTTTTTCCCAATATACAAATACATTTTCTGGGTTTTGGTGAGTCTAACATATCTAAAATCTAGAAGATCTTGGTACCTTGTATTATAATTATGAGCGACACTTCTCAGGTTAAAAACATCTAGATTTTCCTTTACATATACCAAACATTGAAAGATAAAAATACACGGCAAAGTAAGTATACCGTGTTCTACAAAAATAGGCCTACAAGAATCACTAGTACTGACATCAAAAACTGTGCGTAAGGCCTTCTTTTGACATAAAAAAACCTCCTTGGCACCACTTGAATTGCCCCAAAGTAGGGCACCATACAAAAGGTGGGAATGAAACAGCGCAAAATATGCCTTAGTAACTATGGTAGAGCTAGTACAAATTTTAAGTCTTTTCAGTAAAAAAATTACTCGAGACAGGTGAGAACAAAGAGCATCAGTATGACTTCTCCAAGTAAGCCTAGAATCTAAATTAATTCCCAGTAACTTTATTGATTTATTGTCAGAGTATTTCCTTAAACTAAAAACAATATGCTCTGTCTTATCCTCATTAACATATAGGCAGTTGGCATCAAACCAGAGGTAAGACCTTTCCCTCATATAATTTATTACTACAGAATTAATGTCAGATAGCTTATTAGAACACATTAAACCATATGCTCTTTTCTCAAGACGAGCGAAAGAGGTCCTTTTACTCTGAAAGCTCACCAAAGAAAGAGGCTGGCAATCGCCAGCAGGGATTGGGTTGACACAGTTGGAAGTCATGAGTGTAGGTTTTGAGCCAAACTATCTACTACGTTTGAATTTAGTATTTGTTTACTGCCTATAAATCATGAACTTTAAACAGCTATTAAAATTATATAATTCAAATTTATTCCAATTTAAAGTTTACTTTAATCTTTTTATTTATTAACTAGTTTAATTTTTATATGTGTTTTGGCATTTGTCATTTGAAATGAATGAATGAATGAATTGATTTTATTTCCCAAATATATATGTACAATATTACAATCCAAACTGTAAAATTAACTTCTAAAAAAATTTTATTACATTACCGAACGGAGTTTGAAATGAGAACAAAGAATAAACATCATAAGAAATAATCATCATAAAATAAACATCATAAAAATAACATCATGTATAAAACATTGTCCTCGGGAAATGAGCCTGCATGGGCTATGATGCCTGTGCGCAGACTCGAGTTGCTCACGCCTGAAGAAATAACGGACTGGATTTAAATAAAAAAAAAATGAATATAAAATATAATACAAAATAATATACTATTATATACCACATACATACGTGAATATGGAATGAATATATTAAAAGGAAAAAACCGTGTAATTTTAATATGTACCTGTTTTGAGAATTGAATATTATTAATTTTAAAAACATTTACATATTAGCAACAAGGGTAAATAAGCAGAGTCACCGCAGATTATAATGGGGTAGTGATAATGAATAATGATGGGATAGGAGTGGTGGCTGTTCACATGTCAAACTGTCCGCCCGTAGTTCGTAGACAACACTGCCTCGGCCTCCTCAATAGACAGTGATAATAACCACTGGTTAACTTTCCTTTTAAAGATAATTGTAGAAATTTCATTGAAAAAAACTAAAATTTGGAAACTGTTTACTTATATTTATAAAAAGCACGTGAGCTAGATAGTATGAGTTGGTGTTTGAATAAGATTTAGTTAATTGCAGTCGTAGAATTACTGTTGATCTAGAATAACTTGTGTTATGGGTGTGTTGAGTTCTTTAAAATAAATCATCTAAATTTTTATACATGTGTATTAAAAGAAATTTTATAAAAAGTTGTCTTATTGTAAAAATTTTAGTTTCTTGAAATAAAATGGATGTTGAAAAACTATGACATTTTTTAAAAGCTACTTTCAAAATTGATTTCTGAACCGTAAACAGAGGATGAAGATTTGATTTATAAGCTGGTCCTCAAGAGATTATCCCAAATGCAAAAAGAGATTGCACGTATGCATAATATACCATTTTCATTTCTTGAACAGCAAGAATATCCCTAAGGTTCTTAAAGGCAAAGATATACTTTCGGGTCTTTTGTTTGAGATATTCAATATGATCTGACCATTTCAAACGGAAATCTATAATAACGCCAAGATATTTATACGAGTTTATTTTTTCGTTTGCTTCGCAATTACAGGTACTGTTACTATGATTTCCACAATTATGTATGATCAGATTTCCTAAGACATAATCCGATTGAGGATTCAAAGAGATTGGCATAAGTTTTGTTTTAGTTATATTTAAGGAAAGGACATTCTGATCAAACCACATTTTCAGTAACATTAAATCACTTAATGTTTCTCGTCTCACATCCGCCCATATATTTCCTTTCAGAAAAATAAGTGTGTCGTCGGCAAATAATGTTATTTTTCCGTTTAAATTTAGCTTGGCATTATTGTTTGTCATTTGTATCAACAATTGTATTTCCGCTTACCAATCTTGACGCAAACTATGTGAAAATTTGATTTGAATTGAACTGATATATTGCAATAGCTTGTCCTATATATAATAAGGGGCCCAAGAGACAAGGAGCCAAATAATTACCACCCAGTATCCGTTATACCAATACTGTCCAAATTATTTGAAATTTTAATTTATGATCACAGTAGAAATTTTTTTTTTGGAAACTAATTGTTTTCTGAGTATGTCACAATTTGGCTTTAGGTCAGGAAAAAGTACCTATCATGCAACAGACAGCCTTGTTAAATTTGTGTTAAATGCTTTTGAAAACAAAAATTTTGGTAAGGTCACACTCTCTGTGACTTGAGCAAGGCGTTCGATTCTGTAAATCACAGTGACATCCTTGTTTAATTAAAGTATTATGGTTTAAGTATTGCTGTTAAGATTTTTGAATCATTTAAATACTTGTTTACAGAAAGTATTTGTCAAGGAAAATGGTCAAGAGAGCTCTTGGTTGAGTATGGCGTTCTTCAAAGCTCTATTTTCGCACCTCTTTTCTTTCTGGTATTAGTCAATGACTTACCTTCTTTCTTAATCAATTTCAAAACAATGTTATATGTTATATGCAGACGACACAACAATTTTAAAGTAGTAGTAATCGCCTGCAGTAAGTAAGCAAACTTCAATGGAATCCGTTCAATAAGCATCATTGTAGTTTCATTCCAACAAACTTTTTTGATTGAAGATAATATACAGCGCATAATGTTTAGTCTGAGACCAGTAAATTGAAATATTTATTCGGATATTGTGTCTTTGGGTAGTGTAAAATTGTTGGGTGTTTGCGTGGATGATCATGTGACTTGGAGACCCCACATTGACCACCTGTCAGCTAAACTCTCCTGAACTGTTTATCTCTTAAGACATTTCACTTGTCACTTGTGTAACTCTGATTATCTCAGAACTGCACATCTTGCCTTATTTTAATTAGTCCTTGGATAAGGATTAATTCTATGGGGAAACTGTACCAGGATAGCAGAAATTTTCATTCTACAAAAAAGCCATTAAAATTGTAGCATGTTGTGAACCAATTTGTATTACAAAGAAAATTCAAACCATATATTTAATTAATACTTAAACATCCTGAATTCTTGAAGACATTTGTATAACACTAGAAATAGAGAAAATGTATCTACAGATTTTTATAAATTAAATAAAACAATATTTATAATCACACTGTAATAGCTTTGGAGGTGTACATTCTTTAGACGGTATCACTAAATATTATTACAATGAATTTAAACAAACATTTTATTCCTGGCTTCTAGTAAAGCTATTTTATTCTTTAAAAGAATTTTTTTACCATGAGACTTTGTTTCTAAATATAGCTTATTTAGTTAAATTATTAGATTTAAAATTTTTAATGTCATATATGTTTTATTTATACAGACTGTCTTTTTAAATGTATCATTGTTATATAATTATGTTATTGTGATTTCGGAGGCTCCGTTTTACTTGTTGTCATTTATTTATTTCTTGTACAACTTTTTTATTCATGTTATTTATTTATTTCAAAAAATATAAAATACTATTTACTTTGTGGCATAACTTACTGTTTTGGCTACCAAATTTGTCTATTTAGGCTTCTGCTAGTTTTTTATTTGTCTCATACAAGACTTGTGCAGATAGTTTTGTAAGCTTTATGACAATAAACATATTCTTATTTTTATTAAAAAATTTCAACTGTGCTATATAATAGTTTTAACATTTTATTTATACTTTTCTCTAAATTGTTGGCAGCTTGGAAAGTCACACACTGTCCCAGAAGTTGGCGTGGCTGTTGTCGGACAAGGAACACTTGACCAACTGTTTCGAATCCACAGCGTTCCTGTGTCAGCCCCAGTACAGCGAAGCTGTGCTCATATGTTTGAGGGCCGTTGAAGAAAACCAACTGTCTCTATTAACAGACATTGATCCGAGCCTGGTGAGTTAGCAGATATTTCAGATTATAAAAAGTTTGAGAGACATTGCTAAAGGTCTTGTTAACCCTCTGAGACTAAAGTCAACAAAAACTAATGGAACAAGAAATAAGCAAGTTCAGTGAGCCCAAACAGCGGTGGCGAGGGATATGGTATTGATCAGGAAAACTAATATAAATTCTAGGTTTAAGACCAAAGAAATAGGAGAATACAGTGAACAAGAATCAGAGTTACAGAGTTATAGAGAAAGGTCATGTGCTATAATGCATAAGATGTATGTTTGTTGTATGAATAATTTCCAAGAATGAAATCTGATTATAAAAACGAGCACAGTGAGCTGCAAAGCACGCAGGTGTGGCCTTTTAGGGAAATATTCTAATCATAAATATTAAGGACATGCAGATTAAACTTTTAAACAAGCTTAGAAAGCTTTGTTGTATTATATCACATATGCCTAACTGAGAAAGGGCTTTAAACTTCAGGGGTTTTCCCCTTTGGATTTAACCCTTTTAGCCCCGGCGTCCGTTATATCGGACAGAGGTGGTCTAGCTAAAATGCCCAACGTCCGATATACCGGACGTCTCGAGAATTTAATGTAGCTGGCTAATAATATGTCCAAATGCCATCAGTTTCGGTATAGTAGTCGGTGAAGAAACGGGCTACATGCAAAAACAATAAACCTTCCAATTGGCATCGTATTTCGTCGTCATTGAGCGTAGTTTATTTGTCGATGTCGGTTGTCAGACGACTTCAGTTGCATTGTTGTTGTATACTGACTTATAACCTCAATTAGTTTGCGTGATTGAAAGCGGTTGTTTTTTCGTGTGATTTATTGTATTATTAGTAAAAAAAACATGAGTAAACGTCGTAGAGAAAAGTTACCAGTGAGTGAAAACACTTTGATAAACACTGGTACTTTGGCATTATACCAACCACACCCATACTGAATCGTTATTTGACATTTTGCTTCTACTGATTACTAGATTAGTGTAGAACAATATTTCGTCAATATAAAACAGGAATTGTCTTATCGCAAACCCCTCCCCATCCTCAGACAGAGGTCAAAGTCGAGCGGTCTAGTAGATAAGTGATTGCAGAGTCCCGCCGCGCGGCCTGCCGTAATCGGGATTCTCGAGAAAGATAAGATAACAGCGACAAAAATACCGATCACAATACCTGGAAATGCTTGTTGATTAATGGAATGTTAGTTCTGTTACTCAACTACATCGTTTTATAACGTTCTAAGTTCATTGAAAAAGGTTTAAGCGTTGGGGGCATATAACGGAATCTGACCCCATTCCCAAAGTACCATAAAATGTATATATTGTAAATATTATTCCTTTTACTTTTTTGAAAAATTAAACAAGTTTTAGTCTTACAAACCATTACAATTAGTTTGTGTTATATTATAATTGTTATTATTTCAAAAGTGCAAAAAACAAGTAAACATATCTGTATACTTCTACTGACGTTTATGTGGAAATATATGAAGAAGTGCTTATGCAGCAATACAATTAATTGGATATATCTCCTGCATTTATCAAGGAAAGTTCTTAAAATTTTGTGTGTGTAGTAAGAAATATGTGTACAACAAAATTGCTTCATTTTTCAGGGGCTACAATTTTTTTTTCTACCGTTTTATGTATGTCCAAACTATAAAAAATAAAAAAAATTTATGTATAAATACACTAAAAAAAAACAAATCATTCTGTAAAAGTACTTTTTAACTATTACATCTAAGAGTACACTTATTTGTGAAACAATTTAAAACAAAAACCTAAAAATTATCTTCAAAAAATAAGAAAACTAGATGAATTTTCCCTCAATTCTGCACTACGGTCCCTTATCGCCATGGGCTTTCTGGCAAGTCCATGGAAAAATGGCTGGGGTTAAAAGGGTTAAATAATTTAACAGAAATTACCAAAAATATTAGAATTTATATACCCAAAGTATCAGAAGTTTTACATAGAAATTTGAATAATCTCATCATCCTTCATAGAAGCTAGGAATGACAAACTATTGAGCTATATATTATAACATCTCAGTTTAACACGACAACAAAGTGTGCTGATCAGAAATTCACTGGGGAAGGGAACTGACCTGAAGTCACAAATCGACATTAATTAGATATTTATTATTTATTGATGGTTGCTGGGATCAATCTAAACTTTTAAGCCCAGTATACACTGGCGAACATTTCAGTGTAACGTGTAACATGTTGCGGTAACATGTTTGTTCGTTTTTTCAACAAATTCCCTACAGCTGTTCGATGGATGATACGGCCCAAGTTCACCAGTCAGTTTGAGGCGGACCTTGACATGTACCCATACTTTTCTTCATTTTAGCCTTCCCTCTTCGGAGGGCTGCAAGGATAGATACCATCTTCTTTTTGCAAACGTTAACCGACTTTTCCAACTGGTTTGCAATGTAGCTCCACGCATCACCTCGTAGAGTTTTATTAAAATGATTCTGGTCCCTTGAGCCCCATAACAATGATTTTTCTCTGTACTTGGAAATGAGATCAATTGATTCCTCTTGGGTCCAGGAGTCGTTCATTGTAGAATAAAAACACAACAGAGAAATGCTGAACGTACTGCAGACTAGCACAACAACAACTGAGACTAGCCAGTGACAGGAGTGGGGGGGTAGGAGATGTACATGTTATAACATGAAAACCGTCCCAACTACGCGTAACATTGTCGCGAACTTTCCTTTGATGCGCAGTAACTTACCGACTCTGGCTGAAACATGGGTCGCCGCGAACATCGTAACAAATTTGTTACGCGAACACGTTACAGACCTCCGTCCACACTATCGAACATGTTACGTGTTACAGTTACAGTTCGGCCAAATGTTCGCCAGTGTATACCGGGCTTTAGTAGTCACAAAGTTGTAACAATTTATTTAAGCAATTCAAATATGATGCAAGATTTCCAGTTACAGATATTAAGACTCATAATAGGCACTTCTAGCTATGTTACAACCCAAACATCATATACATAAAAATCTGAAAATGTCATTTGAGACAAATAAATAGTGTCTAAGAGCCCTCAAACACTGACAACTACCTTAGCTCTTAATTTGACACCTATCCAGTTATGAACATTGTTATTCTGAATGCAAACAGAATATGGAGCAATTGTCAGAAGTCTATTCAACCTTAGACTTATTCTACTGAGAAAACTCCCCACTTTGACATTTTCCTGTTATTTTACTTTGTTTGTTTCATTAATTCAGTTGTTTTACAGTTACATAATTCAATTTTAAAATATCAAAGCTTAAAGCAAATTTTACTTAGTGTAAAATATGCTTCTGAAACCATGAGGAGAAGATAAATAATAAATTTTTGAAACCTACTATTGTGCTTAATTTGATTTTTGTTTAAATTATTTTTCAAAATTTATTTTTTTATTGAATATATTGGTCAAATAACGTATAAAAAACATTTTATGTTTAAAATTGGATTATAAACAAACAATTCGTGGTCAGGTGTTGTCTTGAGTAAATTTACTGCTTCAAGCGTACGGATAACAGGCTGAATGCGCGCGCAGGTGCAAAGCCAACAAAAACTAATGTTGTGACTGGCGACAAATGTTCTGATGCGTCACATGCTATCAACATCACAATAGAAGAACAAACAAGCACTCTCGCATTCTGAATCTGAATTAATGTAATGCGTCACTACGAGATGCCGCTAGTTATCCTGCTTAGTGCGTTAGGGGGAAATTACGATCAGCGATATATATACTCCTTATTGCGTACAAAGTGTTAAATCATAATGCATACCTTCCAGAAGTCATTGTTAACGTGTTAGCACTGGCATACAATATCTAATATATCAAAGAAGAAGTATACCATATTTCAGTTACTATTTGAAACTAATAAAAAATTATTCAACTATATGCCAATTAGATAACTTGTGCCCTTACCACATTTAATTGGTTGTAAAACAAAAAGACCAGTTTGTTTATATTTTTTAATTTAAAAAATGTACAAACAAATTAAATTTTATTTTTTGTAATCATAATGGTTTAATAATGTCTATACATGCAATCATGAACATACATACAAATTTTGGCGTGTTTATACTTAATATACATAATTATTGGATTTATTATTATCAAGATCATTTATCAAAGTTTGTTAATTCTGAAAAAAACATTTGAGATTCTGTGTAAAACTTTTTGTATAATATTTATAAATGGAATATTTATAGCTGCACTATATCAACAAGAGGATGACGTTGGTTTAATGTATGTGTGACTGTTACTATTTGATATGTTCATACGTATATATTACATAATCGATTCTAGTCATAAATTGCAATTGCACTATGACATCTAGAATGCTAAGATAAGGCTGATATATGAGTGAGTTATGGACCTGCAGCCTATTAAACAGTATAATCAATCAAACAAGTATTTTGGGAAGATGAAGTATTTATCTATTCTAATAGAACTTATAAAATGTCTTATAGTGTGTGTAACTTTTGATTTTGTTCCATGTAAAAAATTAGAAATGGTCAGATTATTTTCAGTATTTTACAGTCCTTCAGGGTCAGTCCGTCAGTTTTAAATTTTTCATTGTTTTTTTTGTGCTGATTAGCAAAATGTAACTTCTTTACCCAAATGTTATATGCCATTTTTATTTGCAAGCAATGTAAATTAGAGCAGCAATATAAAAATTATGTAGCTAAACATTTTGTCTTCAATGAAATGAAATTATTGGTTACAGGCTAACAAAAAAATTGCAAATAGTAAAGCTTAATTCCGGGTAAGAAAATATATTGTTTTATTTGAATCTGTTTTTTAAACAAAAATCTCACATATGTATATCCATTCTTACAAATGAATAAACTGCATGTAAACAGCATATACGCATTGATATATCAATTGAACTTGGATTTTGCTTGCATGTGCTGTTATTTGCAGTAATTAATTGAAGTAAAAGTAAACTGTGAAACTCTTCATTAATTTGAATAATTTTGTGTGGAAATTATGTATATAAATTTGATAATGTACAAGAAATTGTTTATAACTATGCCAAGACATTTAAGAATCAACTTTAGCTAAGATCTCTTTTTAAGCTGTATTTTGTTTTTCCTCATGGGCCTATGCGAGGATCTTATCAAACAGAATAAGGGGGAGAGTCGATACAGTATAAGGTTATGGTACTGATAAAAAGTGCAACGGTCACAGACAGGTTTGAACCTGCGCTATCTCTAACTCAGACCCAAAGTCCAACGTCTCAAGAAACTTTATTGTCATTAAATACACAAAGGTACAATAAATATTGTCAGAAACAGTAAACATCTACTATATTACTAATGAAAACTATATTAAAGTTAGCATTATTTTCTCTTAAGTGGTTCATGTATTTGTGGCCTGAGGATCATCAACATTATTACAATTTTCTAGTGTTAAAATTATAATGTTTGAATAACAAAATAAATAACATAATTTATCAAATTAAAATATACAAAACAGGAAAATAAAAACAACTACTTACATTGTGACTAGAAAATGTTAACTTCAACTTTTAAGACTTAAGACTTAAAAACTAGAAAATAAAATTATCATCCAAACAACGTTAATAAATAAAAACATAAAAAACGCAAGTTAAAACATTATCATGTTCAATGCTGACCTTTACAAATAAATTAATCAAACTAAGATTTTATCACTTATCCTTTGAATTATAATGCTGTGATATACATTTTTCCTATTCTTGATGACAATTTTTTTAAACATAACCTTTTTGTTCACTGAATTTCAACACTTCTTCAAGTTCTTCTCTTCTTGATTCGTATTCTTGATCAACCTTAAAGCTTGCTTTTGCCATAGGAAAACTCTTTGTGCTCCACCATTATTGTCTCAGAGGATTATTCCATATCACAGAAGTGAGTGAAAAAAGGCAAAATGTTAATAACGTATTTTTATTTACATATAAATTTAACCTATGTAATAAATATTAAGTAACCCTAGATAGCTTTGTACATAAACTACTTATGTGAGTGTCCCAACTAAGTCTGTCATCCAAATGAACCCCCAACAATTGAACTGAGTTTACCTCTATTTGTCACAGCAAAGTTTGAACTAAAATAAATATTTTCAGTTTTGTTAGTGTTTATATTTAAATAATTTGCCCGAAACCAGTAACAAGTAACCCTCATACCATTATTCTGCAAAATGTCTTAAGTTTTTTCCAAAATTTAGTAAGGTTGTATCATCTGCATGTAAGACAGACATAAAGGGTACATTAAATACAAAACCATTCATATAATAAACAAAAAAGGCTCAAGGACAGAGCCTTAAGGGACACCAATTTGAATGGTTTTAGACTCTGATACTTAAGAGCCTTGAGCTCCAATTTGCCTTCTGTTATTTAGATAGGAGGTCATTAAATTTAATTCTTTTATACCATAACAATTGTATACAGCTCATTTTTTTGACATGGAGTTTTCTCAAAAGCAAATCATAAGATATACTGTTAAATGCTTGAGACAGGAAAATTAAAGTGGCAGATAAAATTTCGTAATTTATGAAGCTTCTCAAGATTTTTCAATGATCAATTCAACTGCTCTAATAGGGTTTTACCAGGTAAAAAACCAATCATCTCTTTACACAAAGTTTCTTCTCAACAAAGTAATTACTGTACAATTGTTTTTTTATACAAAATTCAAAAACCTTTACTAAAGATAGGTACTGTTGAAAAAAGGGCGATAAATATAGGGGCATGATTTATCTTCTTTTCGAAAATTGGTTTAACTTTGACCACTAAGAATATCTGGAAAACAATTTGCTCAAGCATCAATTTAAAAAAAATTAAAGTCTCGTGAATCATATCAATTGTTTCTTTAATTGTTTGGTTGAAAAAACATAAACGTCTTTAATTTGTAATGAGCAGAGACACATTTAAGCACATCATTTGTACTTATCTGCTTCCAATAGAAAACATTATTTCAATATTTAAATTGTATATGTATGTATTCAAAATTTGGAATACAATTACTCACTACAATAGTTACTCCTTAAAGTGATTTTAAAATTAATAAAATACTCATTAAAAATGTGAGAGTCAACTTTTATTTCCTGATTTACTGAATTTAAATTACCCTCCATATTAATAATATTCCAAGCAACTGAGTAGCTTTACATTGGGTAATTTTACTGATGATTTATCAACAAAAAATATTAAGGTTTGACAGAATATGCTACACTTATTGTCGCTATGGTGAGAAGGATTGATTGAATATGAATGCTGAGCTCCGTTCCATCTCGCCTTCCGTTTAGTGCATCAGAAATTTGATGACGTTAAGGACTTGACTCCTTGAATTCAGAGTCAATGTCCGTCTGAAGAGATTCAAAATGTCAATGACTAAGAAGCTCAAAATGAACTCTTTGCTATTTCGACATCAGAGACACCTAGACCTCAAAAAATTTAATTTGGATGAAAAGGTGTTCTCATTGTCTCGTCAGGTACATAATTAAGTGCACTATGATGTTTTAGGCACGACTCAAATCACGGTGGGTCAACTGAATTTTCAAACACGTAACGTAGATATGGTAGGAAGGGTTGATTCAACACGAATGTTGAGTTCAGCTCCATTTCACCTTCCATGCTTATTGTGCACCGCTGTGAATATGCTAATTGTGCAGAAATGTATGATTTATATTGATCTTAAAAATTACAAAAACAATAAAAATAGAATTTTTTGTTTCAATAACATTATTGCAATTATTTATAACATTATTTATGTCTTATGAAACAAACAAGTTATTAAAAAACTGTAAATAATACAAATTATACTTAATTTATCCCTAACACTTATATTCTTTTAGCAAAACAAGCCAGCCTTTTTTATCTTAACTGCAAAGTTAAATTATTTTTTACTTTTGAAATTACATAACAAAGGTATAAAATGCTATTATATTGTATAATATTAAGAGAGGACTAAATTAACAACCAAGGAAATTAATGGTCTATGAATTTTTGTCCTTCCCTTTTTACCACACATTCTTCTCATTGGTTTCTCCGTAAGTTCCTTTGTTTAATTTATCACAATGTAAGCTAAACAAATTATTAGTAAAGATTTACCAATATATCAAATTCATTTTTACTAAAAATTTTTTAAATAATTAATAGTAACTCCTCCTTATAAGGTAAGGCCTTAATTTGAAAATAATCTTTGAAGTAAGGTTGAATGATTTTATTACCAAGCGGTTTATTTTCTAGTTATTACTTAAGAGGTGAAGCTACTAACGATGTAGCATATGAATGGGCGCAGAATTGATAATAGTTATTGCCAGATACTTGTACACTCACTCGGACTTATCAATGACATACAAGTTCTTAGGTCATGTTTGTTGATTTTTTATCCTTATTTCTAAATGTGTTTGAAAGTTATCTTGAACTGAAGTGGCAGACTCGTGAACTGCCTTGACCATGGAAGTGGAACAGTGAAGGCCGTACTGACTGATAACAATCATCTGATTCTCAACAGACGTCAGTCTCTCTAGCGCTACTGTACGGTACTCATCATTTTGTGATGGTGCTACAAATTTATGTGGGTCTTGATATTGCAAGTTTTTTGTTTTCAGATAAAGAAAATTTTCTACATAATGAGGTTGGTTTATTTTTTTATTTTTGTGAAATAATTTAAAAACATGCTGTAGTTTGGACAAATGTATTATCTATAGCGAGTATAACTTTTATGTCATTATTAAACATCGATAGATTTCATTACTCTAAAAATATAAATATATTACTGGTTAGAAAACAGTTACATAAAATCCAAGAAAAAAAGGATTATATCTTAAGTCATAATTATTATGATTTATTTATATGTTATGTTATTAGGAATTTTAATAAAAACTGCTATTTCATTATATTAACTTAAAAAAAAAACAATAACAAACAAAACTATAATATATCAATTTAAAACTTAAAGTTAAATATTTCAGATACATTTTGCAATAAGTTTAAAATCTAAAAAAATAATAACTGACCAATTATTATCATCCCTTATTAATTAAAACTTTTAGTATATAATTTGTAAAATAAAAACATATTTAATCATATTTTAGAATTATTTGTATGTTTTCTAATAAATTGGAATCCAAGCAAATCTCATTGTAGTATGATAAATATATAGGATAACTGAAGTAATGTTGCACTTTGTCTATAAGTATGAAGAAAAACATGAAGTATTTAAAAAGAGGGAAGTATAAATGTAAACAGATTTAAAGAAAAATATTTTGTACCTAGTGTGCCGGGATTGGTTCGGTTAAAAATGTTACCTACTTTTTTGTGATTTGAGTGAAGCATTTGCTGTTGGTAAATATCCCTGCAGTGTAATATGTTACTTTATAATAGAAAAGAAATACTCATTATATATAATATTTTAATATTTCAGGAGTTACTAATTTAATGAGTAGACTATTATATTAACATTAAATGTGTGTGGTATTGAAATGAGAAATCCGAGTTTGAGTTCTAGCAGAACTAGTATTTTTTATTATGTATAATAATTGGCTGAGCGTCAGTGGAGCCTAGCATTTGAGGAGTTGGAAAAATGTTTCTTCTGTCTGTCTGTTTGCACAATATCTCGAAAACAAACTATAGTACAGATTAAATATTTTGCATAAAGTTTCATTTCTATAAAACTGAGTTTGATGATGGTGCATGTACACTCCATGGGATTTGGCTGAGCGTTAATAAACATTTTGGTAAATTGTATCTACAAATTCAGCCTATTTATGTATGGGTCTTATGCCTAACTGCTATATTAAGGAGAATATTGAAGAATAAATAAATTTGTAAACTAACTGAGTCCAATCATATGACATTTGTACATGTGACAGTAACCATGTAGCCTAACCACTCCAATACAGACAACATCATTATGTGGTGTTTAGACTTTTATTATGCAAACTCTGCTATAAAGCCACTTTCTTAAAAACAATCGTGAATGTATCATTTGGCAAAATATCTCAAGAAAGATATCATCAAACTTTAAATTTTGCATGAATCCTCATTTTATACTTAGTCAATAATGAGTTCTATGAGTTGTATGTTTTTCTACGGGATGTGGCTGAGCATCATTGAAGCCCATTCTAGTGAGTGAGTTGACACAATTTCTCTTTTTTCTGCTGTAGGATGTAAAAATCTCTTTTATGTATGATTGACTGTCTGTCTATTTGTCCGTAGTACATCTCGAGAATAAAATAAGCTATAGATTTGAATTTTGCATGCAATCTCAGCGAAGCCATATCATTATGTTATGTGACATATGATAATAGACAATAGGTAATAAATATCCTTTATTAACAATATCATTAAGGTATGTTACAGTGTAACAGTTTGTGGAGTTAATTGTAAAGTAACCAAACAATGTCATACAGTGTAGTCAAGGTTCATTGTTCCACGAGAGAGAACTTGTGAAATATTAATAGAGGCAGGAGAGGGTTGCTTACCAAAACCAAGCTTCTTGAAATTACTCCATAACGCAGTTGTCGATTGATTTCTGTCTGAAAACATACCACTTATGTATCGAAGACGGGAATTTCTAATTTGTTGTTTGACTTGGTTACGAAGATGGCAAGTACCGTATCATTAAGTTGACATCTCTAGAGCGCCGAGCCCTTCGCAGTGGCGCAAGAGAGACTCGGTCTGGTGCACTAAGTCTCAGAATTCCAATACACAAATCCAAAACCTATAACCAATCCTTCACCGTTACCGCCTGTAGATTATGGAACTCCTTACCAGATCCTGTCAAACAAATTGAGAGCCCCGAAAACGGTTTTGTGGCGGAGCTGAGACAAAAATACCTGGACCGGATGATTGGGGCGGGCGGCGGGGCTGCTCTTTGAATCGTGACTGTGTGAATGGAAGAGTGAATGGAATACTGTAAGTGTAAGTGTTATAGTTTAATTAGCCTTAATTTGCTTTGTTAAGACATATTTTTAAGAGGTTAAATGTAAGAAAGGACCATATGGTCCTAATTTCGCCTCAATAAAGAAGTGTTTCTTTCTTTCTTTCTTGTTCAGTATGTAGATACTTGGTCTTGTAGCCAAAACCGTACGGTTTTCTTCATAGCTTCTGGGCTGTGGTCTTATAGATATTCTTTCTGATATAGCAGAAGTTTGTTGAAACATTTTAATCCTGCATATGTTTTTTTTTTTTTTTTAATTAGGCTGTTCTGTGGACTGGTAGTGGACATGATGCTGTATATTCCTACCTTATACATATAAGTTATGACTGTTGTGATGGTTCATTTTTCTTTTTATATGAAGCAGAATATGAAGTATATAAAGAGATGGAATGTAAATGTATGAACATTTAAAATAAGATTTCCTCTACATGGTGTCCAGAGCTGGATTTCATTAAAACTTTTTTTACTTGAGTAAATATTTCTGTGGTGTAATACCTCATTTTAGTATAGAACAGAAATGATTGTAATATACAGCTTTTAATACTAATTTAATGCATAGTTTATCATACAAACAGTTAATTAAATTTGTATAGTATTGAAACGTAAAATACAACTGAGTCCTAGCAGAGCTAGTATTTTTTACTGACTATATTCATTTTTATATAGTATATTTTTTTTTAAATAGAGCCCAGAACATAATTTAAACATTTTACAATAAAATAGACAATGCTGAATACTAACATTGTACATCATATTAATTGCATTTTATTCTAATCTTATCGTGTTCTTGAATACAACAGGTTTCTGTTTCCTGTTTCCAAGATAAGACCTAAACCAGTTTACAATTCCCTTTTACTACCATAATACTGTATATTTGTTTTAAATAAGAATGTGATTTATAACAAATTCCAGATAACAGTACAAGCAAACTGTGATATGCAAAATTTGTTCAAGGTATCAGTTATATATCTGATTGAACAAGAAAGAACCAATTCACTCCCAAGGCCTTGTCTAAAATGAAATTGGTCGCTTGTTAATAAGTTATACCCTTTGAAGTAACCTGTAAGTGTCTTGTCTATTGCCCATTAACGTGTTGCAAAGATTAAAATACTTTACAATGCTTTTTATAATTCTAAGTAAATAAAACTACAATATTTTGCTTACAATTTTTTTTGCTAAATTGTTCATCTGTAAAGTTTGAGTGTAACATGTATTAATAAGTTTGGCATGTCTTAAAATGAAGTAATAAGTATTTTATACTTCCACAATGTTTTTTAAAAGTTTTCTTGTGCTTTGCCTGTCAATAATCTATCCAGTGATTTTTAAACAATATATATATATCACAACACCATATAAACAATATATATATATATATATATATATATATATATATATATATATAGTCTCTTAGAGCAGTTTCAAAAGAAAACTACAATTTTTCGTACAATATTTCGTTGTAATTAACCCTCCAAGTGATACTCATATTACTCTACAGTGATAGGCCTTTTTATGATGATGCGCAGTGTTTTTTGTTTTAATTCATAAAACATATCAAATATACCTGAAATATAACATATTATATATTAAAAATGTTCACTATAATATGTACTAAATGGTAATGATACAGAAAAACTTACCAAGAAAATTTTTTCATTGTATTATTTACTAATGACCTTGAAGAACAAATTTTTCCAACAAAAATTATATTTTTGAGGCTATTTTTGACAATTTCCATAGTAACATTTGACATTTAAAATTCATTATATACAAAAAGATTCACAATTTAAGTTTGAACACAAAGATGTATAACACTTGTAGTTTATATTTACATGAAAATTGATTTTGAATATGTTTTTCACCAGCATAAACAAATCGAAAACTGCCAAAAAATGTACTTTTCATCAACAAGTTCCATATAATGTTTATTTGTATCTGCTTGAAAATATACGACATAGAGTATCAAGTAAAGGAACTCTTTCTAAACCGTTTAGTATAAAATATAACTGAATTCCGATACTAGTTATTATTTTACGTCGTTTTTCACGAACGGCTCGGACCGAGCCGTTATCGATTCAGACGGGGTCCCTAACGGCTCGGTCTGAGCCGCTATCACTTGGAGGGTTAACAACTTTTTCAAGTACACTTTTAAAATATACACAGAATAAAAAATAAACAAACAAAAGAAGAAACACCTGATAATAAACATCTGATAATAAAAATTCTAAATGTAAATAAAATTTTTACATGTAAACAAGTTTTGATTAGTTGTTAATTTAACAATTATATATATATGTTAAATTGTATAAATGGCAATAGCCTTATTTAATTTCAATAAACATTGAATCGCAAAAAGTACTCGCTCCGCCGGGTCTTCCGATCATATGTTAGTTTGCTTATTTTAAACGCATATGTGACAGATACGGCCCAATACAAAATAATAATATATATATATGTAGAATTTGTGATATGTATATCACAAATAATTTGCAACTCATTCAAAAGCAATTAACAATGTTTGTTTTTAATATTAATTTATTAGTGTTTATAACTGTTTTGATTCTATTGAGCCTTGCACTGAGTGTTCACTGTAAAAATATGTCTTAGCTGTACAGTCTGATAATCAATACAATATAACTAAGTAGATTTTACAATAAATGGTTGGATTGTTGGTGTTAATACATTAAGAGTACAACAACTCTGTAGTTCCTGAGCTGTAAAATAATTCTCAACAGACTATGAATATAATTTTAAATAACGTCATTATCTTTATTTTTCAAACTACACACTTCAGTGTTTAGAAGAAATATGATTCTGTATAGCGTTTAATATGGAACTGTCTTACTTATTTCGAATAGAAAACTCAACTTGATAGATGGTCTTTTTAATGAAGTATATCTAAACTGTTACAGCTCATTGTCACTGAATAATGGTATTGATTGTGTAGGCACGGGTAGTCTTTGTTATCTTAAGAAGAGGAAAGCTGAAGGTCATACTAAGGATATTGGGTTACACTATGTAATATGTACAGCTTTTAACACCATTAAATTTTTATGGTGGAAAATATTTAGGCTGGAACAATTTGTGGCCATTTTATTTCTAAAAAATTACAGTTAGTTTTGTTGGGAAACCTAAAGTATTATTGTTAGCTCAATTTTTTATTTCAATATGCAGGGGTGTCAGGTCTTGTATTTGTAGTGGAGTTGTCTTTGTTGGTTTTTATTCTTCAGTTTCCAGCTTTAACTTATTAATATGTTTTTGGTAGAAGTCTGCTCTGGTTTCACTGGATTCAAGTTGTGTGGCTGTCATACAAGGTGATATTATCACTCTGAAAGTATTCATCTGAGATACAGCATGATAGGAAATATTCTCCGCATTTGGTCTTTCTGGTGATTGAGTTTATTTATGAAGTTCTAGTTATGTCTATTTCGTGATTTGATCTATGTTTTGCTACTTGATGTGATACTTTGGCATTGCATTATAGATTTGTCTAATGTTTTACTTTCTTTTGAGTATTTAGTTTCATATGCCACATCCATGATATTATTTTTCAAGTTTGCTGATTATTTCTTCTTTGCCATTGTCATGCTCTTCAGAAGTCTTCATGAGTTCTTCTTGTAT
Organism: Homalodisca vitripennis; assembly: GCF_021130785.1. Classification (NCBI taxonomy): domain Eukaryota; kingdom Metazoa; phylum Arthropoda; class Insecta; order Hemiptera; family Cicadellidae; genus Homalodisca; species Homalodisca vitripennis. The sequence continues at coordinate 150,776,349 of NC_060212.1, forward strand.
TTTTTTTTTTCTTTCTCTGATTGCCTTTCCATGTTATGAACTATTTCTTCTAGCATACTCTTTCTGTCTATGATACATTCAATTTCACTTACTAGTTTCACTATTTGCTCTTCATAGATCATCTATTTTTTATTCTCCAATTCAAGAATGTTTGACTGTAGTTTGAAAATTTCCAGACTCATTTTGTGTAAGCCCTGTTTAAGCTTTTGGTTTTCAGAGAGTAGAGAATTACCACCTCTGCAGCCAGAGTGAGTGAGGTTTCGAGTTCAGTGTTTCCTGCGTTTTCCAGATTTTTAATTTTAGATCACATTTTCGTTCCTGTCAGGATCCTGGATTTCTGAAATTTTGTTTTGGTAGAATTTTCACTTTTGCCATGAGGTTCTGTATTCATACTGTTGTTACTTATCTGGTTGTTATTCTAATTTTTATTTTTTTTAGTTGTGTGGTCTCCCAGAATTTGATTTTAGTGTTCATGCAAAGTGTGCAAGACCAGATATCAAGATGTATCTGATTGTATTTCTTCAGATTAGTTTCAGTAATATTGACATTTCTAGTATGGAACTAGTTGTTGCATTGTTCCGTGCAGTGAATTCATGAATATTTTCATACCAATTTCAAACACAGCCCATGGGTATTTTGGCATTGTTTGTCAAGTAAAATAAAACCATGTAATGAATTTATTATCTTACTATTTATTTAATTCTTGTAGTACAATGGTTAAAAGTAGAAATTAAGTCAGTTTTTGTGACAGTCTGGTTGTCAGCAAATTCTTTGAGTCTGTCCACATACTGAAAAATGGCATTTGTCCACAGTTCCTGTCCAAGTGGAAGGCTCACAGACGCTGCTCGTCATTTCCGGATGCGATGCAAAGGCTGCCCAAGCCACGCATAAAATTAACTCCTCCACCAGACACCGAGTTGGCAGCTATCTCATCCCCCATCTATAATTCCCCTGGAACCGCTGTTACTGCTGAGTCGACCCTCTCTGCCACCAACACACCCTTACCATTGCTTCGCACTTGGCGAAGTCTACCTTCTCTACTGGACAACGTTACTACTGCCGACAGCAGCAGGCCCCAGCCACCAAAAAGTGCTCCACTCTCCAGAAGACCTTGTACTCTCCCCTCATCACCGGCCATTCATCCTGTCCAGTCCCAGCCCAACATGAGAGAGCAGAAGGCCATTTCACCAGCCATGCTCAAAATAGACTACAAACAGTTACAAAAGGACACACATGTTACGAAAGGCATCCTGAAGAACAAAAACAACAAAACCGGTGGTGCAAATGAACTTATTGTTTTGAAAGATGTTTCAAAAACAGAACCGATCATGATCAACAGTAAAAGGCATCAGAGAAATGATCTTAATGTTTCTACCACGAGTAGTAATGGAAGCTCGGATGTGTTGGAGAGCAAGAGACTATCGAGAAGAGTGCACGAGATATCGAACAGTATATATGAAGAAACTGACAGTTCTTACCTGGACACTTCCTCGCTGAGGAGTTTTCAGCGGAGAGTGAGACTGAAGTCGAGCGGGGTAAAGTGTGGCATCAAGAATGCCAGGAAGAAGAGTTTCATGGAATCTGGTGGGAAGAGTGTTCAGCCAATGTCCACTGGATTCTTCCCACGGCCGACGCAAGGTCAGAGCTTGGCCAGCTTCCTGTCGTCCGGGCAGTTCGCCGGAGCCACCGCTGAGCTTGACAGAGAGAATGCTCACTTCGCCATATCTGAAGCCATGATAGCAGCTATTGAACAGGTCAGAATAAATTATCTCTGACAAGTAAACCTTCACTTTATTTTACAACAGACAACTAGGTATCTTCAAGCTTCTGATTGAAAAATAATCAAAATGGGAACAAATTTATTTTTAATCAGTGTAGAATTTAACTCAGATATTATATTAATAATTTTAAATAAAATTACTTACCTTTATAAAGAGCGAGCAGAAAGAGCAAATCAGGTTTCATCTATTAGACAACAAAAATGTATTTAATACAAGAGGCATTAATTTGGCGATAAAATACATAAGATATACACGTTCTACTATTGAAAGGATAATTAGGATTATGGATATTTTCTAATGTTATGTAATATTACAGCAGACCACAACCCCAATAAAAATAAAACCTCCCAAAATTCATTGGCAGCTTTAGCCGATGTGTTACAATTTCATTTATATATTCCATTCATTCAAATGTCTTATTCTTTAAACATCCATCTGTACAGTCCTTATAAAAGACTTCATTTTGTTAAACGTTAAGGGATCCACAAAAAGACTAGTGAGATTTGAAGGTAGTCTAAAAAAGAGTTGGTGCTCAAATTATATTAACAGCAGCTGTTTGAGAATGAACTGTGTGTAACCTCCTGTAATCTTCCTTGAAGTTAGTAAATAATGGTCACATGGGAACAGATCGTAAACTTAAACTATTGGTACTATCACAAACTACTGGTACAATCTATTGATCCTAGCTCTTATCTATTCTCTCTTAACAACTTTCACACTATTTCCCCTTGTTTTTCTTTCTTACTATTCCTTTTTTTGGCTAGCAAAGAATAAAAGTTCGTGTTGCAGGTTAAATTCAACATGTGGACGAAGGCTACAGAAGATACAATAGAAGAGAGTGACGAGGAGATCAACCGGCTGAAGCAGAGGATACGATTGAGGAGGCGACAAAAACAAGAGGAGAAACGACACTCTATCTTGCAGCTTTCCTTGCTGAGCGATGGCGTAACAGACAGTGAGTAGTACAATCTTAAGATATTTAGTTGAAATTATTCATTCCACCTTTGAGACAATTTTGACATCCAAACCAGTAAGTGCAAATTAAGTGGTTTAATTCACATTGTGTTTCCATTATATCTTCAAAACATATCAGACCAAACGAATAATAGTCAGAATTAGTGACATTGGTTTAGTAATAATTTTAAAACCATGTAGACTTTAAATAGCACACAAATATTGATCACTATAATCGCATTGTGTAGTTCACAAAATACTACAGCATGCTCCTCCAATTATTAGGATTTTTTACACTTGAGGAAGAGGGTAGATTTTAATCCTCAAAAACTTAGTGTTGTACTTTTTTGTAACATACGAGGGGGTACCCAAAAAAACCGGAATTTTGTTTTAAATATACATATATTTATTTTTTTTTACAAAACAAACTTATCACCTTCAAAGTATTCTCCATTGCACTTTATACACTTATCCCATCGTTGTTTCCACTGTTCGAAACATGTTTTGTACTCATCGTGATGGCTGCCAGTTCCTCCGTTTTTTTTTTTTCTTGGCGTCATCTGCCCTGTCAAATCGGAGACCTTTCATTCTTGGGAATAAAAAGAAGTTGCACAGAGCCACCATTTTTAAATCGAGAAAACCATTCATACACTTGGGTTTTCCCCATAGCGTCGTCTTTGTAGGCTGTCTTCAACATTTCAACTGTTTCAGCGGCGTTTTTGCCAAGCAGAAAACAAAATTTCACAGCTGCATGCTGTTCACTCACTCAAACTTACCATCGTAAAAAACGGCACGATCACAAAACACCACTAGCAAAAACTATTACTGCACGGGGACAGAACAAGTCAGGTCAACGCAACAGGCGGCACTAAGCTGGCAAAGAGCAGCGCTACAAGATCCAAACGGCAAGAATTTGTACTACACAAGCTCTGCCTACGGCAGAGCTATTCCAGGAACTTTTGGGTACCCCCTCGTATAATAACAGCAAACGTAAAAATCCTTCTTTCCTTTCATTATAGTGTGTTTGTTCTTTTATAAATTTTATTGTGTAATAAATCAATTTAATGTAATGTAAGAAAATTGAAAAATATTGTGGAAATATAATTTCTGATCCCAGCATTGATGAGGTCTAGTGCATATTTGTAACAACTTCCAGCATTAGGTTGCTTAAAACCAGTAGATAATATTTAACTTCCACAAATTAAGCAATGGGAACCTTCAGTTGTTCAGGATAAATATGAGTATCCTATCTTATATTCTAAAAGATGACTGATTGAGCAAAAAAAGGTGTAACAAAGTAGTTTTTTAGAAAGCCACAGAAATTCATATAAATTATGACTTTACTCCTCAGAAGATCCTTAAAGTTGTTCCCAAATCAATCTTATATTGTGATCCATTATCTTCTATGATTTTGAAGACTCAGTTTGAGTGAAAAGAACTTCAAAGATTAGACATTTAATTTTTTATTATAGGTTGTACCATCATGAATTTTATCTTGTTTGTATTATTTTATTTGAGTCTTGTAAAGTGGCAATTGTATGAAAATGTTTCATGTGTATTTATTAATAACCCTTTGATGAGTTTTGACATACCCAGAACTTCCTGTATTTACTGCTTTGACTTACTCCGGACATTCCATGACTCTTGTTAAGAACAAGTCCATTTCAAAGTAATTTCCAATCATTTGAATTAATCATTCAAACTACTTATTATGTTGAACATGATTAAAAGGTCAAACATTCAAATGATAGGTATGAAATAAAATTTTTATACTTCATCAGTCTTTGTCGCTATCCAGCTGTATATATCTTTACCCACGAGTCAGTGGGACGGTTAATGAAATGTGCTTCTGGTGTTTACGTCATGATTCCGTTGGTTTTGTTTTGTTTTAAACACCTTTCAAGTTGTTGCAATTGTAATAATTATGTGGTGATTAGTTTTAGATGTGTAATGCAGAGATTTGAATTTGTCTAGTGAACCAAGATTTCAGTCAATGTTCAGTATAATCAAGCATTCATGTCATGTTTATTTATTTTTTATCTTGATTAGGCTAAACATAATTATTTTGCGTTGTTTTACAGTTATGGCTGGAACAAATAATATCAGAGAGAAATTATTGACAGGGTTGTAGACTGTAACTATTCAGAAGATTCTAACAGTGAATTTGAAATAGACTTTGTTCAAGAAGAGTTCTAAAATATATCTAGGGCTAAATGAAAACGGTGAAATTGGAGTTGCTGTTCATGAATTAGAAACTGAATTAGGGATTGTAATGAATATAGGCATATTCATTGATGGTCTGAGGCTTAGCATAAAACAAGTTTCAGATAGATTTATTCAAGCAAGTGAATTTGTGAGTTTAAACCTCCATACAATTCATTATGTGATGTGTATTGTGATATTGTGTTTTATATGTAACCTTTTCAGTCAGCTAATGATTAAAAAATAAGTAAAAATAGCTTTCACCACTTATATAGATTAATGTCAAGTGAAATTAGGACACGTCAGAATCTTTGTTAAGAAGTATAATTATTTCAGATTAAAGGATTAACACTGACTTTGTCAGACTGTTAACCGACATGTGTAAACAACTGTTTGTCAGCACCAAGAACTTAAGTGTGGATCAAACTCTACTTAACATTATCAATGACATAAATAATGATGGATTATCCTAATCAATATTTTTTATTTTAGCAATTTTCCTCATGTACTGTTCTGTAAATTAGTTTCCGTTGTTCGTGAGTTCTTGGAAAATATTACATAGGCGATAATGTTTCCACCTCTGCAGCAATTTCAAATGTAAAGTTTATAATTTAACTTATTTAAAATAGTATTCTTAGCCTGTAAAACCTCACATTATTTCTAGATGTAATTACGTATTATAAAACAAAACTTTTCAAATATGTTAAATTTGCCTACCAATACCAAGATAATTGTCTAGTCTTTATACTGTTTACAATCTTAAACTTAAACTTAAACTGCAGTACAACGATTTGATTGATCAGATTTATATGAATTTTGAGAGGAAAACTGTACAATGGCAATGAGTATTGACAGCCACAACAACCGAGATTGTCGCCTCTGTCCTCTTCCCCAGGAGGATCTTCTGGTAGCATCTCTACGGAAGGGTCAACATTTTTTCACCAATTGTTTATTCAGGAAACATTGTCCCTAAAACATAAGTGTTTTGTGCCACTAGAAAGAACTAATAATAATGTTTCACTCATAATCTGATGATTAAAATAAAATAACACATGTATATTTGTTACAATAAGATTATAAAATCAGACTTAGTATTCTTTTCCTTTAGCAGAATTTGAATGAATTGGTCATATTTATAACGAGTTAAATTCTCATCAGTAGCTGTTTGTTTACTTAACATTTTTCCTTCAGATGGGATCAAAAAGGATATAAATTCCATTTATGTTATGACATCTGGATATCTTGTTTATAATTTATATTCAGTATAGATTTTCTTACACTCTTTATTTTATGACTCTATTTTTAGTGTACGACTCTCGTACATTATAAACCATTTTTATTAATAAATACTAATTTCTAGCAATTATTTATAATCAAGACACTTGTTTTTGTGGAGTCACCTGATGATGAAACCTTTGATTTTGAAAAGCTAGCCGAAAAAATAAACTATATTGCAAAAGTATTGTTTTATTAACATTTACTACTATTTTAAAATTTTTTCCAATTGCTCCAAGAGTCTTCAAGACACTAAAATAAAACATTTCTGAAGTAAAACATTTGTGGATTTTAACACTTTGTCATATTTACAAAGCAGTTTTAAACTTCATCACCATGTTGAAAGCGGAGCCTCAGATATGTGGCCAGCAGTTCACTAGCCTGCCAAGAGGCAGGTAGTATTGGGACCAAATATTTTGTACAACAATTTGATTGACCACATTTATGTGGATCTTGAGAGGGAAACTGTACAGCGACAATGTGTGTTGACAGCCACAACGACTGAGAGTGTGTCACCTCTGTCCTCTTCCCCAGGAGGCTCTTCTGGAAGCATCTCTACGGAAGGTGTGGATGATCTGGAGATAGACGATAACAACTCATCAAACCTCACCAGGCTGTCTCAGTCAGGTTCGTTCAATTCTATGTACTTTATGTACTTCTTAGTTGTTGAAACGCTGGTCAAGACTGTAAAATCGGATAGATCAGTTTACTGTTGATTAGACTGTGCATCTTCAATGTTGTTATCATAAAAGATCTTCCAACTTTAGACTGTAAGAATTTTAAGAATCTTGGATAAGTATTTGTTACACTTATGTACTATGTTTTCGTACACTTGGTCCAATCGCCTTTATAATTAATATGTCAATTTCCTTGAGAATATGTTTACCAATATATTTATTTGATGTTTTTCTGTCTTGCAGTCCAATTATGAGCAACCAATATACAGGGTAACTTACATTAAAACATAAAATCAATATTTAATACTTTTTTTTTAAGTATTAAATATTGGTTTTATGTTTTAATGTAAGTTAACAGTAACCAATATAAGCTCCATCTATAACAATATACAGGGTGTTTACGAACTCTCTGGAGATCTTTTGGGAGATTTTTTCTTTGGATCAAGCAAACCAAGGACCTATTCTGATTCTGATTAAAAAATGTAATAAAACCTAGGGCAGAAATGCTTAGTTTACTGTCTGTCTGTGTGTATCTGGTTTTTTTTTTATTTACGTATAATTTTAAAACCAGTATGATAAAATATTAAAATTTGGAACAATATTCTTCTTGCATTCTCAAATCAAGAACAAATTAAAATTTATTTGATAAACTATATTTAGTAAAATATGGTTGATTTACTACCAGGATTTTGAAGAAATATTTACCCAAAATATTTGGGTATATTTTTTAATATTGTAGACTAGGATCCAATGGTTTAAAATGATAAAAGTTTTGTTTTTTTAATTTTTATGAAGTGTGCTTGTAGTTTTGTTTCCTGGTAGTTAATAAAAATAAACATGCATTATTTAATTTTTATATTTGTTTATTTCATTATTTTATTTTGTTCAAGATTGTAAGTATATTATGTGACATGTGCTTGCAGGCCTGTCACTGTCACTGGCTTCACTGTTCTCGGAGGCAGAACTGAGCCGCCCCCCAGGTGGCAGTGGGGGTGCAGGTGGGGGGACGGACCTGGTAATGTCGGCGGAGGGAGTGGCACTAGCATTGCTGCGGCGGTTCAGTGACAAACAGCTGCCTCGGGCCTCCGAAATCCAGTGGCTTGTGTCAGAACAGGAGGCTTGTGGCCAGAGGGTGAGTACTAGTTGCAGTATTGTTATCTTGCATATTGGATAGTAATATCTCTAATTAAATGAAAGAAGTACAAAATTTAATTCTGAGAAATTCAAATCATTCTCCAGTTGAGTTGTTACTTGAGAATCATTTCCCACATAGTATTTGGTACAATACTTGTGTTGGGTTACAAACTGAGAGAAACCAGAGCTTAGGAAGGAGTTGCGAGGTGGAGTAGAGTGCTGCAAATGATCTCGTGTTAATTAATGGGACTCTACACTTAGGATGTATCTACTAGAGTACCGTGGCAGAGTGGAACATGGTGTTTCACTTTGGAACAAACTGGTCTGTTTCCTAGCTTGGCATCACATCTCTCTTTATTGTTTTATCTTCTTGTTTCATTTGTTACGTTGAACTATGTAGTATGGATGTCAAACTCCTCATAGCAGAAGTCGTTTTTAAAGGAAACAAAGGAAAAAAAAGAGTGTTGTCACAAGCTGCACCATCATTGCATCTCAAGCAATTATAACACTCTAAACTTGTTTCTATTAAAAGATTTTCAAATCTGTTTAAAACCTGTCAGATGTGTGGGACAAGGGCTGCGTGAAACATTAAAAGTTTATAATTATGTTTTATTTATTTGCCTTCAGATAGAAGGGGCTCAACATTTGCCAATAGAATATGTAGTGAAGTGAAATCTTATTTTTTTATTTTCAACACATTCTGTAGACAAGGCTAGAGTATGTCAAACATCTCTTGTAACAGCCGAAATAACACCAAAATATCAATTAAAAAATAAAAAGTATCTTAGTAGTGTCAAATAATCTTTAAGTCAAAAGATTCATTCAAGAACAAATGGCCAATTTTGGCCAGATATTAGTGTTTTTTTTTTATAAGCAGTTGGTTATTTACCATAAAATCAGTTCTTCTACGTCAAAGTTTTTTAAATAAATTCTTGAAAGAGCGATAAAATTTATACAGAAGCAATAAAAAGTTCAATGAGATTTTAATTAGCGTTTTAGGACGGAACAATTCTTTGGTTGTTAAAGTTGCCTACTAGAGTTTGTAATAATTTTCTGATCTTATAAAATTGCATGATATTATTAATATCTAAATCTATATCTAATATCTAACACAATAATTAAATGACCATAGAAAATATTTCTCAATTTTTTTGACTTATGAGGTATGTTTTTGGCAATATTTGATTTGGAGAAACAATTATATCTTTCCTGTGTTGATTATTATTTATTGATATGTGGTTTTGCTCAAATCAAACCTTTTAATGAGTTTTTACGCCCATGAGATTTACAAACTCTGGTCAACTTCCAAATATTAAGTCCGCCCATCCCGGTTTAAAATAATAGACTATTTCCACAATTAATTTTAATAATCTAAATTTTTGTCTGAATGATTAATTACTTTCCAACAGTACACGATAACAGTTTTAAGTATTATTATCATTGTTTTGCTATATAAAATTGAGAACTGTAATAATAAATGTTGTCACATTGAACTGTGGAATAAATAATATTATGATATTCAGAATAATATTCTACAAGTAGAATTTGTAGCTTTGGTAGTGAAAGTGTTATTTTTGGTATATAAATAGTTGATCATGTATTATATAGTACTTAGTTTTTTCATTCTACTTCATGATCGATCACTGCCTCAAGCCTATACCAGACCATATAATACAATAATTTCACCATTTCGTTTTTAATTTGTCTGTGAATATAAAATCAAGCACTGATTTGGTCTGATACTACAAGAGTTAATATTTTTTTCTTACTATCTAATCTCATACCATACATTTGATATAATTTTGTTGTGTTTTATTTGTAGCTTCATTTTCAAGGCTCTTCTACTTCACTCAGGGCCATATCAGTGTCTACTTGTCTAATCCACTGGCTTGCTGAACTTTTAAGGTCAACTGAGTTTGTTTTGGTTGAGACATTTGCAAAATTCAAATTATTTTGTAGTTACATTTTTATTCCAACTGCTGTTATTTTAGTGTTTGTTTTATTATGAAACATTATGACACTGTATGGTCCATTCATTCGTGGTACAATGAGTGGAAGATGAAATTTTGTTCTGCTTATTGGTTTTGACATTTAGTACACTTTTTTAGTCTGTTTTTTTTTGTACAGTTAAGGCTTATTATAAGTAAGTGTTTGAAGCAGTTACTTTTTTATTTGGTGTTATCTTTGTATTTCCTAAAGTATCTTTGTCCAGTTAATTTCTAGTAGTGCACCTCAACAGTATCCTTTCCTGGTACCAGTCTTTTGTATTTTACCTTAAAATATATTGAGAACTGTATTCCAATACAGCTTACAATGATAATTACTGATCTTATAATAGTTAAATGTCCATTAATTTAACTATAAGTCAGTTGCAATTTCAAATTGATACGCAGAAGGAAATATTCCCCATTTTATTACGTATTATACATAAAATGTTATATTTAAATGATCATAAGACGTAATTCACGAATCTATTGTTTAGTTGCAGGTCTATCATAGTTATATTATACATTTATACATTTTTTGTAAATTTTTTTATGATTTTAGTACATAAGATTGTATATTTTTATTTTTTTCAAAACATTTTTTGTTACTCTTTGCATTGTCTATTTAGTGTCTAATTAGTTATTAGTCACTCTGTATTATATAAAAGTCGGCTATATGTATTTATTTTGGTTGTGGTTTTCTTTGTAGTCTTGTGCAGACGTCGCGGAAAGCAGTCTGTTGACCTTTTAGTTTTTTATGTGAGAGCAAGCTACAAACTGTTTATTTGTGTATTGTGCATCTGTTACACTGACCAGCTACTTGTTTTTGGTCAGTGACTTCCTAAGTTTTTCATTTATTTGTAAACATGAATGTAAATGTTGGAAAATAAATATTTATTTATTGTTATATCTGAATCCTGTTAAATTTTAATATTCAACAGTTGAGAACAATTTATACTGAATGCACTTTTACAACCACTTAATCACTTTATTTGAAGACTATTAATAAAAATATATTGATTGACAAATCAGAAAAAAATAAGAATAAATAGTGTTATGTATCTTTCAGTGTAATTACATTTATGTTACTAGTTAACTATTTTCAGGGCATTTTCCTGTTGTAAATTTATTAAAAACTTAAAATACAATACAAATAAACAAACATGCATGAAAATATAGGACAAAGAAATATAAATAATTTAATTTTGCTGTATGGCTGGTCATAGACAAGAGTAGACTACAGGATTGACCGCCACACACACGACACAGAGCACTACACTAACCGATGCTGACAAGTTTTTTGCACATAGGAAATTCAAATACACTAAACTACACTAAATTGGTGGATAATTTATAAGTTCATGCTTACAACAGAAGAGATTTTAAAGTGAAATTAGATTGGAGCATGATGGAATTTTGAAAATTACCTGAAATCCAATCCAATTAACTTCTAGAAAACATTTTCATTAGGATTTCATTTTTTTAGGGGTTTGGTATGCGGGAGAGGGGTATTGGCTGGAGAGGAAGTAGGAAAATTTGAGAGGGAGGAGCAGGAATTATTTTGTCATTTGAACTGTTGTTTTCACCCCCATTTATGAAACGTAACCTCCATATATTTACAAATTTGTTCTATACATTGTTATTTTATTTTCTTTCGTGGCAATTGATCACAATATTGATAATAAGAATGAAATTGACTGTATATTGGACATACCAAGTTATGAATTGGGAATTTATGATGATCTTTCAGAAGAGGATGCAAATGTCGATGATAATTTATTGATTTAATTATTTATTTACTTATTGACACTTCCCAAGTTTTATCTCGCAGACCGAAAAAAGTAAACCCAATTAGGAGATGTCTTGTCTTCAGCACAACCACATGGTAAGAGTAAGCGAAACGTGAATCCCTCTACAAGTGTGAGTTTTGCAGCGTCGCTTTATGTGTTGTTCCATGTTTTTCAGAATACCATGAACTAAAATATTTCTAGGATTGTATTCTAAAACTGCCATATAGTAAAACAACTGTGGAATAAACCGTCTTATTAATATCCTGATAAAAATAGGCCAAATACACGTTCAATAATTTTTTTAGGGGTGTAATTTAAATACACTATATACAACTAGAAATAATGAACAAAAGTAAAAAAGTTATGTATAACATATATATATATATAGTTATTGAAGGTAAATTAAACTACCCCGTCTCTGCAGCCGCAGTCATGTCGCATGCAGGTTCGGCAAAGAAAATTAAAGATTAAATCAACCCTTCCCTCTAGCTACATTATGTGTAGGGGATTCTATAGTACAAGAAGCTATCACTGCTCATTTTGCTGTCCTAGTGATTGTGAATGGTGTGTAAGTTGCTTGCTTACTGTACAATGTTAAAATTGTATCTAAGCTTGTATGTACAGCTTAATTTATAATGACCCCAGTGATCTACTAAATTAGTGAATTCATTACCTTTAGTTTTTTCTCATTAACAAATTAGTAAGATTTCCACTGACATTTCCAAGTTGGACCAATGTTTAGAAATCTATTTTCATGAGAAAATGTTCTTTAAAAAATCACAGCAGTCCGTTTACCTCCCAAATTAACCCGCGATTGAAGACTGGGTTTTGTGATGTCCCCAGTTGCTGCCGCTGCCCAGCAGTTGGCCCGTAAGCCCAGATGAGGCTGAAGACCAGGATATGAGACAGGCTACCTCCCTGCGAGGCACTGTGGAGTGGGCGCCTCCCCGACCACAGATCATCTTCACCCCACACCCTGCTCCTGAGTGAGTAACAATCATGACCGGCAGTAAACATTGAAATCACAAAATTCTAAGGGTATACTCTTGGAGCTCATTATTAGAAAGTTTCATTTGTTTTGAAACAGTCATGTAAACTGTCAAGAAACAAGGAAAACCTCTCTAAATTAAATATTATTGACAATGCATAAAGTAAAATATATACTTATGAAGTTGTATCCTTTATTAACATTTAAAAAATGAATGAATGACACTCGCATGCCAAATTTGGTTAGTCATTAGATAAATCCCTAACTGGTTAAAGCCACATATTAAATGAGACACTAAATGGCATCCTTACACATATGTGTATTTTCACACATTTCTATAAATGGAAAACATTTGATCTGAGAAATAAACAGTTAAGAGGGTCTGAATAATGTAATAAAAGACATATTGAAGAAGGATTAAAGTATTTGCAGAAATGATTAGATTTCAAACTATTCACCTCATCATACAACTTTTATATTAACAATTAATTTATGGATTAAGGAAATGTGTTTATTTATATTAAATCTCTATGTAATAATAATGTTTTATTGCGTGAACATATTACATGTTATGCAATCATCAGATAACTGAATTAAGCTAAAATTTTTCACTCATACTTGCATCAAAATCCCTTTCTAACATTCAGTTTTGACATTCACTCTCTCTCCTGAGAAGGCAGTCGTTGTGTCATGAACTCGTCCGTACTGTATGCGTAAGTGGTCTAGTGTTGTTTTTAGACGAGTCTTAAATGCCTTCAGCATTGGGGCACTTTTAATCGAGCTTGGCAATTTGTTGACCAATCGAACTCCTGCCTGAGAAGGCAGTCGTTCATGAGCTAACGTTCTATGTCTCACAGATCGGTAGTCGTCCCTGCCTCTCGTTGCATAAGGGTGTATGTCACTACCTCTTATGGTCTCGCATTTGGACTTGAAAAAAATGCAGGTTTCCAATATGTAGAGTCAAGGAAATGTCAACAGTTTCAGATTGTTGAGTTTTTTTTTACATTTATAGAACATTCCTATTTTAAGTTGAAGGGCAGTACATTTGAAATCTTATTGAATAGTGGGTACCAAAGTTAAAAAGTGCACTGATAACTAATATTTTAACAGCCGCCGCAAACTGATGTCCAAGCAGAACTACCGCTGCGCAGGCTGTGGCATGCAGGTGGCTCAGCAGTATGCCAACAAGTTCCGCTATTGCGAATATCTCGGCCGCTACTTCTGCACAGGCTGCCATACCAACCAGCTGGCCATTATCCCAGGTCGTGTCATCCAAAAGTGGGATTTCACCAGGTAATTTTTCTGTCAACAATCATTTAGCTAGACATTTTTTTATTTAATTATCGAATGAGCTCTACAAACTTGTCAAAATAGTATTGTCTTCTTGTGTAGACACTTATGTACGACTTTTAGACTTCCATACATGGTGAACTCTGTTAATTGTTATAGCCTTGCTGTATTGCCCACGAAAGTTGCACTGAATGGGATCTATGATAATGGCTTATTAATGATAACATGCAATGCTTCATCGTGTTATACTATAATAACTCCTACAACTCCAATGTCCATTTTGCCAGTAGCTTGCAGGTTATTTTAGAAGCCTACCAGTCATTATACTGGACATAACACTGATAAGATTCAGAATGGTTCTGTAATAAGTAATAAATATGACATGTATTGAAGTACAAAAAATTATATTTTTGACCAAATAATCGGTTTTGTTTTTATTAAAATACATTGTGCTGTATGGCTTTTTAAATTAAGTTTCGCAAAATGGACATCATGTACTTTTAAAATAATACTTATCTATGGTGTAAGAATCTTACTTTTTTGTTATAATTGTTCCTTCAGTTTTATTTTTTTAAAATAACCGTAAACAGGTGTATTAACCCTAGAACTGTCAATCGAGTTTATAATGTCGATGTGAATTGATTCGGGAGTGGCAATCGACATTAATGTCGATCTGACACGTACCCATTTTAACAATTCGTGTCAACATTACCATACTATTTGTATACCATTTCAGACATAAAAAATTGCTGATTTCAATGGTGAAAATTTGTTTTGTTGTTTTGGCAACAATGATGTAACAGTGACATTTCATGGTTTTATGTGTGGTTTGTTGTAACTCATAAGCCTAGGTCAAGTGACACCTCTGGGGTTTCCTTTATGCTTTCTGGAATCTCAAACTAAGGCAATATTTCAGCAAAAGCTCAAAATTAGTATTTATTTATTGTGAAATTAATATAATCAGTGAAATATTTCTACATTAAAATTTACTTTTTGAAAATAATTGTATCCATAGCAACAAATGTAGGAACGTCCCACCACTTAAAAAAATTTAAAAATTAATTGGTTATTAGTTTATTTATTGTTTTGTAGTGAATATAATTATCTCAAGTTTGGTATATTTTGGAAACATTTAGTGTAAGAATTATTTTTTTTTTTTTTGTAAATGTTTCAAAATAATTTTAGGTACCCCTAACAAATTTAGCCTTTAATGTAAAATTTGTGATATTAGCAATATATCTTGTTTTTTTTTTCAAGATAACCTGGATACCATTTATATATTTTTTGAAACTAGATAAAATTAAGAATAAATTGGCTACCTCAGATTCTAATATTTATTTCATTATCACACTTTTACCAGGTGCAGTCCCACCACTTAAACATTTTTACTGTAGTCATAATTTTTTAATGACTTTGTGTAATCAGGGTGTCAAGTCAACTTCAATCATGAAATTCCTGTACAATTCCCGCATATCTTTAAAATTCCAGGACGACCAAACCAAAAATTGTAGCCCTTATAAGTCTATTCCAAGGCTATATAATGTTTAGTTACTGCCTTAAAAATATATCTGGTACATTCAAATGTATTCTCTTTTTAAATTATGATCTACCTGATTTTGATTTAAAAAATAATATTTAGGCCTAACCATTTTCTCGCAATTAGCGTAAATTTAAATTTATTTTGAATAAGTGAGGGATTTGAAAACTGTTCTGTAACACTTTATCAGCCCAAATACAAAATAGCAAATGTATTACACTCAATAAATTAAAACGGAAGAGCTATTTATAGTAGTAAAAGAAACACATGGGTATGATATTCCTTTCAAAGGCACTAACAAATTATGGCAACCACTGACTACCATACACCATCACAAAATAGACTACAAAATGTTGGCTTGAAGAAATTTCCGGACTTTTTAATACACAAGGTACAACATTAAACACGTTTTAGCGATAGGTAATGCACTTACTGCAGATCGTTATCATCCACAAATATAGTAGCAGACTCGTGGCGCGATGCATGTACATAAATACAGATCTACTAGCAAAATACGATATACTGAACTAGGATAATTTGTTGATTAGGTTATATATCTACAGTTGTTCACACACAAAGTACAACAAAATTACGTTTTCAAGACTGGTAATTTACATAACGCCGATCAGCTATTGTCCAGGTAGATACGCAGCAGACTCGGGGCAATCTACGAATGTAAATGTAATACTAACTGCAAGAAAAATACTATTTTTAAAACTCAGCCTTTTCATTGATTAAATTATCTTTTTACGATTTTTCAAACACAAAATATGACAAAAACTTTTTTTATTGGATAAAGTATACATCCTGACGATCAGCTGATAATGACACATTGAGTCTCCCCAGATTCTATTGTGGAATCCCGTTGATTGATTATCAGACCTGAATCTTTCTTGAAGATCCTGTAGATTTGAGATTTGGCTTTGACACTTCACTAGTTATTACCACAATGCCATAAAACAAATATTTTAAACAGAATATTTCTGTCACAAAGTCATAATTCGTGATTTTTTTGCAATGAACGTGAAACCCTCATTTAAATTCATAACTTTTCCGGGACTTCTGTGACTGGTAAGACACTCTGCTAGAATAATCGGATAATTTTCTCTGTCTATCGTGAAATTCCACGACTTTCTACATTTTGTTAAAAATTCCAGACTATGTCCGGTCTAACCTGATTGGTCAGCAGGCAGGTGCGACGACGCTCTGTCCCTCACTGGTGACCTTGAACTGTCAACTAACTTCACAAACCTCTACCCTCTTTTTCACAAAGATGCGTGCCTGTCCCATATCCTTGAACTTAATAAAAAAAATCAGTGTTGGATGTACTTAGTTTATTTTAAACTTTTTACACATTTTGCTCAAAATTCCTGTACATATCCCACATTAATTTTCCTGTACATAGTAAATTTAAGTACAATTCCAGCATGCTGGACACCATGATAATGTTTTTACACCATAATTATCTCTACATTTTCCAGAAAAAAATAATGTATTACACATATGTATAGTACAAATGTTTCAAGCACGAATACAAAACACCCACAAGTGGCCTCCCATATGAGGAAAAAGTTACTGCCAATTCCAGATTTAAATTATATGGTCCAAACCTCTTATTTTGTTTAATTTTAAAACTTTTTTCGTATTATTTTACTTCGTTACAATGACCTATTCTTTGGAGCTACTGTGTGATTAAAAATTTTCCAAAAGGTAACAGATTTTAAAAAAATGTTATGTAGGTTTTATGGTTTTTTTTAACACGTTTGCTGCTAAAAATCCCTATATAGAGTTCCCTATATGCTCAAATTTTTTAAATATATTTTTACTTACTTTTGGATAAAGTATGATAGAAATATATGAAAACTACTCATAAGTCACCAAAATTATCACTCTCTACCATTTTAGAAATGCGGTAATTGTTGTGTTACCGCTAGCTCCTGGGGACAGTCTTCTGTAACAGGTCAAATTACGACATTTGAATATTCGCGGGGAATTGGCAGACTGTGACGTCAGTGAATCACATGTTGTCGGAATTGAGATTTATTTAATTAATAACGGAGAAATATATTAAAACTTTATACGGGAACAAATTTAATTAATTAAAATGAATTAAACATAACCAAAATTCGTGTTTTACAAAAGTACTAAATAAAATTACGCAGAAAAGCCAATTGTGGGATAAAATGACTTGCATATTGATGACGTCATAAAGCACATGTTGCTAAAAATTTAAATAAAAAGCTTTGGAAAAATAATAAAAGAAAATAGAAAGACTTAAATTGATTAATTATAGTGAACGTGATAAATTTCGACAATTATAAGAAAAGAATCAAATTATATTTAATCGTGAAGACGCTGATTTGAACGGGAGAGGGGATGAGTATTGTTTTGAGCCGGTATGCATAGTTTTATACGGAGAATCCTTCCTCTCTTTCTAGACTTGAAGCAAGGAGGTTGTGCTCATGTGGATCCTCCTGGGACAGTAGTGATAAAATTAATAGGAAACTGTATTATGGTGTATTGAAGTTTTAATAAGGGATGGGATGTTATGTTAGATTCTCAAGTTATCAAAGCAAGTTGAGTGGAATTATATATGTATGGACAGTGTAATATAAAATAAATTGACATCAAGGTCATTTGCTTTGAGTTTTATTTGAGTGTCCCATCTATAAAGAAGTGTGATAGGAACTTTAATGGAGTGATATTGAGTTTTTTAACCATTCTTCAATCTATTTAAAAACCTGACATAGATATAGACTTGTTGTTGGTGATATCAACAACACCACAGACATTGAATTTTGATAGTTATTTGGTATCAACTTGGAATAATATGAGTTAGCCAACACGAAGTAATTTACATAACCAATGAGAGGGAGCACATTTTGAATACCGATTGGGAGAAAATTGGGACAACAAACGTGGGTCTGGAACGTGGCAGAGTTTCAAACAAACGAGGGGACCGTAGCAAAAGGACACAGCTAGCTTTGGGCAGATCTTGAGCAAGATGGCGACCAACGCGATCCGTAGGAAAATGGCACAGCAACGTGGGGCTCGCAGCACTTCCTTGCCAGCTGGTAACTTTAGTTACCGCTCACACTAGGGAACGCCCTTTTATGGCAGTGGGAATATTTCAAAATGAATACATTGTAGCTAAGTGAACTGTATTTTATTCATTTTAGACAAACATAAACCATATTTATACGTAAATGTGAAAACCAAAATGAATGTAAAAGTTTATAAACATGTGAAAAAGTTTATATAAATCTCCGCTAATTCACTCAAATTCAGTTATTATTTACAAATATGTGGTGAGTAATTATATCAAAATATATTTAAATGTTTACTTGAAATTATACCAAAAACATTGTAGTACATAAGTTTATAAAAATGTATTCCAATCCAGTTGTGAGCACTCCATTGCGGTGGGTTGGTCTCGTAATCAGGATCCTCAACTTCTGAGTTTGTCTGGTACTCCACATCATCATGTTGTTATACTCATTGTCTGAACTCAATATTGGCTCTGTTGTATGCTTAGAACTTGGTTGTTGTACACTACTTGGTCCCGGAGGAAGATCCATTATGTTGCACAATCACTTACTACTATAACAACTTTAAAAATCATTAAAAATAATGAAAAAGTCTAATGTGAAAACTAAGTGCATAAAAATGCGGAAAAGTACCTCCTGAGGAGCAAGAAATACAGTGTTGTGATAGCTTGAGTGCTGGCCGCATACTGACCTTATTTCAGAACAAAGGCTCTGTGGTAACCATAGTAACCACCCGTTCCTAGCGCAGCATAGCAGTGGTAACCAGAGTTACCGCCCGCAGCGAACGTGTTAATGTGGTTTCTAGAGAGATTAAGACAACTATCTCTATTAATAAAAAATATTTATTAGATTTATGTAAATGTTCGATCAGAATTTAAAATTGCTCGGTGTTGCTAGTAGGCTATTTCCCATTATTTTTAGAAGTGATAAATTGTGGTTCAATAATGCATTTTTTTATTTCAGATGTGCAGTTTCTATTTTCTGTTACCGGTTACTAGACCAAATGGCCAGTGATCCTCTTTTTAACATCAATGACCTAAACGCCAATCTCTATCACAAGATAAAGGTCCTGGACAAGACCAGAGTGTACCGCCTTCAGCTCCACTATCTCAAGGATTTTCTTACTACTTGCAGATTTGCTATCGAGTAAGTCGTTTTTCTTTTTCATTGTTTTATATTTCCTAAGTGTTTTGTATTTTCTTGATGTCCTGTATTGGAGTTTAAATTATGAGGCATATCCAAAAAAATAAGTGTACTGAGGCTCTCATGGCCGGAAAGATTTTTGTTACCTAATTTTAAACCTCAACCGGAGTTTTTCCCTTCCTAACGAGAGAATGGATGAAATTCCATATTTTACATTTTTAATAAAACTTATTGTCACATCAACAGTTCTCAATGTACTGACCTCGAACTGGTCTCGTTGCGAAGGGAGGAATCAGTGTAGCCAACATGTCTGAAAAAATCCTTCCAGCCGTGAGAGCCTTAGTACACTTAATTTCTGGATATACCTTGTATCTTGCGTGTATTTTTGATCATACAGTATAGTTAAAACTAAGCATTTCAAAATCTTAAAATTTGTTTTGTTTTAACATATTTTGTTTGTGTTTTCTTGGTATGATGTGTAGGCATGGTTGGATACAGAAGTTAATAAAAAATTTCTAGTTAGAAAATAATTATTAATTGTATTTTAACAGGCAAGAAACAGGTTTGCAGGAGTTCTTAAAGACCACCCCACCTTATTTCCTGGCAGAACCTCACGTGTACTCGTTGCAGGACCTTGTTCAGGTAAAGATGGGAGAGCTGAGCGAGAAACTCAAGGATCTGGTCCAGGCTGCCCTAGCCCACGTCAAGGACTGTGTGGTTAGTAAATTCTGTTATTGGTTAAGATTGTTCAGGGTAAAGCTTTGATAGTGGTTTTTTTTTTTTTTTTTTTCCTTCTGAGGGAAGAGGACACTTTGTCCCCGCACTTAGTCCTAAAAGGACCTTTGCGCCTCCCTTACTTTAATTTGTGCCCTCAAAAACCGAGGCTTTTGCAAAAAACCAATCAGATTTAAGGGCTCCTGTTCTCTGATGTCCTTGGGGCTGAGGAGATATGCTCCCAAGTATCTTTTCCTAGTCTCTACGATGGCAGGACAATCCAACCAAATGTGCTCTGCTGACTCCTCCTCTTCTCCACAGAGTCTACATTCGCTGCTCCGACTAAGGCCTACCTTCAAAAGGTGCTTCCTCAGAGGGCCATGTCCTGTCAACATTCCTAATATCAGTCTTATATCCTCCTTATTCTGGTCTAGGAGAGCTGTCCACCCTTTTGCATAAGGAGAGATAAACATTTTGGATATTCTTAAACCCGAGGCTCTGCTCCAATTCTTGTATCTTGTCCTCTTTTCCCAATCTTTAACCAGAGCTTTAATGTTGGAGAAGGATATTCCACAACCTGGCTCAGGCCCCACCAATGTGGATTCTGCTCCCTTTTTGGCGAGGATGTCCGCTTTTTCGTTCCCATGAATTCCTTCATGACCCGGCACCCAGCCGAGTGTTACTCTGTTTTATTTTGTTTAGTCCACTAGTTAAATTAGGCCGGTGATAATGTTTGTCAGCACACGTCACATGTGATTGAAATCAGTGACTCATGCAAGACCATACAAGCGAACTTGAATCGGAATGTTCTGAAGCTTTGTGACAAAATTGTTATAATAACTACAAGAGTTGGTTTGTGAACAGCTGTGACTTCTTGTGTTCTTGCAATCATGAAATATGAATAGATCTATTCGTTTACTTTGAAACAAAGCAGCTCAGATCTTCTGAGCTACCTAATAACTTTATTCTACCATGTATTCCACAATTAAACAACTCTTTGTTTAAAGTTTGTTATTAACGATGGATGATATGAAAACACAGCAGAATTTCCACCATTTGTCATCATTGTATGTCACTATAATAGAACACTATATTTTGAGACTTGGGATCTATGCTCTTCTTCAAGTGTAAAAAATACCTTAAGGAATAAGCAAAAAACCTTTATTTTTAACCTTTTTCATATAGGTTATATGTTTACACTTGAAGAACAGGCTAGATTCCAATCTTTGAAAAGTAACAATATATTTTTGTCACAATGCTTTTAAAGTTTTTATTTTTCTATTCGCTGTTTACCAATGGCCTTGTACGTAATTTTCTGCAGTATAACATGGGAGTCATAGGCATCTTCTTTACGTAAAGTACGCCAATGGTATAGCTTGATAGATAAGCAATATTGGAAGATATTCTCATTTTTTTATCCATTTTCGAATAATTGGACATCTAAATTTATTGGACAGTGTATTTGGGAGCTTTGAAAATAGTTTCTATGAGTACAATGAGATATAATTTAACCCTTTCAGGGCCAGGACCAAGTATGAGATGTTGCAAAATTTTTTCACATATCATATCCCCTTGTGACCAGTCAAAAGTGCCAGGCTAAAATTGGTGATTTTGCAGTCTCTTAGATTAAAATTTATAACTTTTCATAAAAATTAGAGAATTACCTAAAAGTTGCACCAAATTACTCGTATAGATATATACTATCAATAAAAAAATATATACATGTAGTTTTAAGTAATTTAAAATAAAAAAAAAAATAATGTTTTAATGGATTACATACAAAAAATTTTATTGTTTTATTTTTTTTGTAAATAACTAAAAAAGGAAAAATAATTTTACTGTGGGAAGCTATGTTATTATATTGTACATTTAGAAAGGAACAACCATACAAAATTTTGTGTTATTTCTCTCATAAATAAATTTTTTATGACACATTTTGTATAAATACGCATAATTGTACTTCGCAACATTTTATAAATGATAAACCAACTGACTCATACACTGCAAGAAATTTTAAATAAATATTCACATTATGGATGTACCGGTTAACAGATGATTGTAGGATCCATAAACAGTTTCAATACAGTTAAAAACACTATTTACCAAGAAATATTTACACAATTTTATTTGAAATTTATTTACACTTTTTCTATTTACAAATATGCGACTTACAATATCACTCCCGTGAGATCACAAATTGTCAGTCATTGTAACTACTACACACAATAGTTAAGCAGGTAACTACTAACACTACTAATATTTACAACCACAAAATAAAATAATGAAGAAGAATCCAGCATACAATAATACGACTACACTAAAGCATAAAGAATTAACAACAATAGATCGAGTCAGCTGATAATGTCACGTGACAATTACGAAATAAAAATGCATAGACCTCCAAAATAAAAATGATATTCATATTAATTATCTACAAATATACCAGGGAATAAAAAAACATAAAACTTTAATCATTTGACGTCGTATTTATTTAAGAAAACGACGAATATCAAGGCAGCAATATATTGCCGCCTGGCACTTTTCAGATGCAATCTATGACAGCAATATATTGCCGCCTGGCCCGGAAAGGGTTAATAGACAGTGGTTATTTTATTACCTTTCATCTTCAGTTTTGAGTTTGTTATAATCACTCTACTACGAAGTTTCCATGTTGTGTTGCACCATGGTCAATAAATATCATAAGATGAACTTCCCGGTCAAGTAGACATTTTTATGAATTTAAAACACACGTATATAAACACAAGGATAGAATTGGGTGTTTGGAGGAACATATTCTCTATTTACAGTAGCCAGCTCGAGTGCACTGATTATGATGATGGCATTGGCAGGTTGAACTTGTGTTCTTGACCTTGAACTGGTTCTGTAATAATGATTAACTGTTATCGAGTATGTATACAGGTTCATCTCTCTTGAAAATCTATTATTTTCAAAGGACACCATCGTCTTTTCAGAACACATTAGACCTAAATAATTCTGTCATTAAGCAGACGGGTAAAATAAACTTGTTTGTTAACTTTATTTTCTAAGTTGATGTCACAACTCATAAAAATTAGTTTTATTATTTTTCTTATGAATAATTTTCTGTAAAAGTATTGTGTATCACTTTATTTTGTGTATACAAATGTAGACAACAGAAGACTTTATTCTTATTCCAGAATGAAATATGCCAAATTCTTACTACTACGCTGTACAAAAACATTACAGAATGTACAAAATATTTCTTTCAATAAATAAAATACTTATATTTTCTTTGGATCCCTATGAACTGTTGTCTTCAAAGTATTAATAAATACAAGTAGTTTAATTGACTTTATTTTAAATTTTTACTTTCTTATAAAATTATAATTTGTAAAATATGAATTTTAACTTGATTTTAATAAATAACATTTTGCTATAAAAGCCATATAAAATCTTAGGGACTAGTAACGACTATTCGAATAGTTTGGATATACGAGGGGGTACCCAAAAAAAAACGGAATTATTTTATAAAAATTATATATTATCAAATTTTTTACAATACGACCTTATCTCCTTCAAAATAATCTCCATTACAACTAATACACTTGTCCAACGGTATTTCCATTGATCAAAACATTTTTTTGTACTCATCTTTAGAAATGGCTGCAAGCTCGAGCTTCGTTTTTTTCTTAACCTCTTCAACGCTGTCAAATCGTTGACCTATCAAGCCTCTTTTCATGTGTGAAAATAAAAAAAAGTCGCATGGAGCGAGGTCAGGCGAGTAAGGTGCGTGGGGCAGCGGAACCATGCCGTTTTTGGCTAAAAACTGCCTAACTGAGATGGCTGTGTGTGCCGGTGCGTTGTCGTGGTGGAAGAACCAGTCTCCAGTCTGCCACAAATCGGGTCTTTTCTGGCGAACACTGTTGCGCAATCTTCTTAAAATCTCCAAATAAAATGTTTGGTTGACAGTCTGACCTGGAGGAACAAACTCAGAATGAACAATGCCTTTAGCATCAAAAAAGCAAATCAACATGGTTTTGATGTTTGATTTGACTTGCCGACATTTTTTTGGACGAGGTGAAGATGGCGACTTCCATTGGCTTGACTGTTGCTTCGTTTCTGGGTCATAACCATAGCACCATGACTCATCACCAGTAATTACCTTTTCCAGAAAATCGGGATCATTTTCGAGATGTTCTTTCAGAAGGCGGCAAGTTTCAACTCGATGTGCCTTTTGATGGTCAGTCAGAAGTCGAGGAACAAATTTGGCATCAACCCTTTTCAGTCCTAAATCTCCTGTTAAAATTCGCTGAACAGAGCTCCAAGTTAACCCACTACTCTCTGATAGTTCCTCAATTGTCTGTCGACGGTCGGTGAGCACAAGTTCACGAATTTTCTCAACATTTTCGTCCGTTCGAGAGGTTGATGGACGTCCAGAACGAGGTTTGTCTTCAATCGACATGTCGCCATTTTTAAATCGAGCGAACCACTCGTAGACCTGAGTTTTCCCCATAGCATCATCTTTGTAAGCTGTATTCAACATTAAAATAGTTTCTGCAGCATTTTTACCAAGTAAAAAACAAAATTTCACAGCTGCACGTTGTTCACTTAAACTTGCCATGACAAAAAACGAAACAAGAACAAAACAGGGTTAGTGAAAACAGTCACTACGAACGAACAGAATGCACTAGGACAACGGAACTGGGGTCACTGAGCTCGCAATGGGTTGCGCGACACACGCCTAGCGGCAGGAATGTGTACTACACGCTGCCGGCTGCCAGCAATACAATTCCGGTTACTTTTGGGTACCCCCTCGTATTGTGAGATAGGTGTGGCATTTGGCTGTTAGGGAGACTGACAGAGAAAGTTTGGATTCTCTTACGTTAGTATAGCTATAAAAGTGTTACGTACGTATCAGAACTTAGTTCAAACATACCATTTTATACTAAAATAGGGATTATTATTAGAGAAAACACATATGTGTGAACATAGCTACTAATATTATTTGGAATAATCTTTATTACAAAACGTTAGTCTAGGTTAAACATGATCAATCTTGACTGTTCTGTCCACAGCTATGTCAGGGGCGTGGATTCATGTGTGAGGAGTGCAAGAAGTCCGAGGTGATCTTCCCTTGGCAACTGACCAAAGTCCACCGATGTCCAAACTGCGGAAACTGCTTCCACCTGAGCTGCTATACACCAAAGACGCAGTGTGGCCGTTGTAGCCGACTGCACACAAGGCGCAAGAACTCCATAATGACCGTTGATTGACTACTTCCCTATTAAAAAAGTCATAATTTCTGAAGTGGTGACATTGTTTTCACCTCAAGGAAAACACGCTATTGAGTTATCCATCATCAAGCGATGCAAGTTTATAAATTTAAGGATAATCAAAATTCGTTACGAATAGTCATTATTATTAAGTCAAGTGAATTTGTAATTAGTCTGACTGACCTTCATAATTAAAGGTCATTTATTTAGTCTCCTTTCACACAGATTGTTCTATAGCTTGTCACGAAATAACTATACACATCAAGACACCTAAAGTTCGACTGATACTCTAGATTATATAGAACTGCACAAGTTAGTGACTAGTTTTGTAGTCATGCATATTTTTTTACAGTTTGTATTAGGAAATCTTTGACTTTATTCAGTCTGTTGTTAGTCTGTGATGGCGTTATCAGTAAGTAAAGCTGTAAAGTTATACTCACCCTGTTAAATGGGTTGGGCAATGTGTGAACATTGAACGGAAGCTGTGAACCCCGTCCTGAAACCGTACAATCAAATGGTGCTCCTCGTACTGCCACTTATACTTGAGCAGGTCATATACAGGTCTTTCTTAGTGTTAAGTTTGTAGCCTATATTAGGCAATGTGATTTCATAGATTTTAAAACCAAAATGTATTGAATAGCCCTTAAGTCAAGAATTAACCAACGTATATTGAAGTCAATTTTCTTCACTTATTTCTTGTCAGTTTTGTTTGTTTGGTTATTAGAAGTTATAATATTCTAATCCTGTGATCAAAGCAGCTCATATTGACTTATACACACTCGGTGACACTTCATTGTTACTGTCTAATCTAATATAATAATAAATTTGGAAAATGCAGGACCATGTTTTAATTAACTTTTTCTCTTTGTGTGCCTGTACCTGTTATAATATTTTATTAAATATAATTTTATATTTTATCAAAAATAAATTGTTCAAATTATTTAAGAATTCCAATTTTTTATCCTTGTCTCACATTTTAAATTTATTAATCCTGGTATAGTACTAAAAGACATGGCCAGAACTTGCATGACATCTCTGTGTACTCAATTATTTGTTTCTTTATAGATTCAGTCTTATGTATGGTTAACACATTCACTGCGAGTGATGAGCATGCTC
The DNA here is from genome assembly GCF_021130785.1 of Homalodisca vitripennis. Lineage (NCBI taxonomy): Eukaryota > Metazoa > Arthropoda > Insecta > Hemiptera > Cicadellidae > Homalodisca > Homalodisca vitripennis. The sequence goes on from NC_060212.1 coordinate 150,803,234, forward strand.
ATCATGCAAAAATGGCGTGCCGGGCGGTGGACGAGCGAGCTTGGCATACAGCAGCTGCTTTCATATTGCCTCAGTGTGAGCTGAGCAGTTGCCCGGGAAGGCTGTAACACTCATAGCGAGGTGTGCCTGTTTCGGTGAGTCAGTTGGTGCGATTCGTCGCCGGTTCGCCATTTTCGTTTGTTGTGTACACTTTGCGATATTGTGTGAGTGGATTATAGTGTCTGTTGACTGTGTAAGTGTATGTACTCATAATGGAGGAAGACGATAATGTTATTGACAATAATTTTTCATCTGATGAAGACAAAGAGTCGAGTTCGAACAGTTCTAGGGACGGTGAAGGTGGCGTCCCCCACCCCCAGTGGGCCACCCCACCCCTATACGTGTAATTGATGTACTATCTACGTGTCATTCATGTACTATATACATGTAATTCGCGAGTGTTTGTGCCGAAACCTAGTGCGCTGCGAGCACATACAACATGGGGACCGGCACCCGGTGCGGATGACGAGCAGACTCTGCACGGGCATGACGTCACCCGTTCCGGCCAACAAAGCTTCCGGGATACCTTGGACAACCCTTTCGGCTATCCTGACTCCGTTTTGGGTAAGTAAAAAAACAAAAAAATTCCCGCATTTTCTGTCGCTGGTAATTTTGTCATCCGCAGTGAATGTGTTAAGCGAAGCCTGTCATGTCCCGATATATGTTGATGACGAAATCAGATTTCTGTCTGGCTGAACGCACATTAAATATAAAAGATGGGTCAACTAGAGAGTTAAAATTTGGTGTGAAACTTTACATCAGTATTCAAAATGGTAATCCATCAGTCCATTGGGACTCCTAATTTCTGTCTGCCAAGAAAGTGACTCTGATTACATTGGTCTTAAGATATGGTAATCACGGTAAGGAGAAATACCCAGAATAAACAAAATAGTAAACAAACAGAGTATATTGTGAACGTTAATCATTTGAAATTTTCAGTAACTTGGTAAAATGTGATTTCTTGGCAGAATTTAAATCTGTTTAAAAGTTAATTAATAAAGTTAAGTCGGTTAAATGTAAAAGGCATGTTGTACTGTTATGAAGAAAAATTCATTTAATCAAACATGTATTCGCTTTCTGTGTACTTTATTTTTTCAGAATGAAATTTTCTACAAGTTTTATTATAACTTTTCTCCTTTGTGATCTGTTCCTTGGTGAAATAACAAAGTTATTGCAGCCCAAAGATGAAAAAATGTGTCTTTTCAATCCATTTTTTGCATTTTACACGGGTTTTTCCCAAAAAACTACTTAGCTTGCATCTGTGGGACTTGTTTTATTCAATTTATAGGTAAAAACCATAAGAAAAGATTGAATTAGCCCTTTAATCTACCTTACCAGAATTCCAGAAAAACTTTGTTTTACATGGGTGAGCTAAAGTCCAGGTGAAATCTCTCGCTAGCCGTAACTCGCTAATAAAGTATTTCCGGATCCAGGTTTATATGAACTTGTTTTCAAGCATTTTCTACATATCTTCATGAATCACCCTGTATTATAATTGTAAAATAGAGGGATACACTCTTAAAATGTATTAATTTTAATTTAATTACTTACTCGCATGTCCCTACAAAGATCTATTGGCGGAGTGGTTTACAATCTCTCTGACCAGTTGACGACGAAATGGAAACTCTTCTTAACCTTTTTTACATCTATATCAAAACTGAAAATAGTAGACATTTGTCCATTGCCAGTCTCTGTATGGGACAGGATGATCTATCAGCTTATCTTTGAAAATACAGACTACTGTCACACTTCAACCCTGTCATTGACAATAGTCCATCTGAGAAATACTTGTGATCGCAAAAGCGATTTGCTTTTCATTTACCTCTTAATAGTTCTAATAATGTCTTGTAGACTGCATGTCCATAGCATCATTATTAGTCTACTGGTGTTTTTATCAAGAATCTTTCTGTAGTTCTTTTATACGTGTTTTTAAATATTCATAGATCACAGTTGTATGTAGGAGTTAAAAGAATCAGCTGAATTTCCTCTTGTGTCTGATTTATTGTTTTCCTCAGCTGTTTCCACAAAAACTAGTTTTGTATTTTAGGTATCCGTGTTATAACAGTTCATAAATAATATATTATACATCTTTTTAAGTATATAGACGAAAATATAACTAACTTATATATGAGAATCCAATGTAACGTAAAGTTAGTTGAGTATAAGAACCAGATGGTTCAATGCAGCACAGCATTACTGTTCTGCTGCTAATGTGCAATATAATTCGCACCCACTGGGCATGTGCAACCAAACAATTATCAATCCACAATGGGTTAAGTTTATTGTGTTGTTCCAGTAGCAGCCTTTGTTAATATAGTCACAATTAAGATTTCTTTAGATTTCTCATGAAAATATTCAAATTCATCTTGACCTTTGAAATGGAGTAACAGTTTGTACTTCACCTGAACTAACATTTACGTTTCCCTTGTATTTATCGCAGGCTGCCTTTGATGTATCTTAGTGGAGTACATCACTCGCACTTTATTTGTGAAAAACAAACATTAAATATTTGAACATTATAGCTATTTTGAATTTCATAAGAGTGACAAGACAGATTCGCTTAACATCTAACCTACAAATTGACCATACTCTAACAAATCGTAAATTGATATTGGTTTTATTTAAAGTAAATGGAGAATAATAATCCAATTTAAATTTGACAGAAATTAAATAAACTCATGTTTTTGAGACAAAACGTAAAGTGTATTTAGAAAAACAATAAACTGCACTAAATAGACAAGCCACCATATAAGCTCATGGTGACCAGGATAGTCTGATTGGTTAGCGGAGTTGTTGGAGAGGATGATGTAATGTCGGAATTGTACACTGAGTGCTGGATGAAGGCAGAACTACTGCTACTCCTAAATGCTAGTTTGGACAGACTATGTGGTGATGGGCACAAGACTTACACAGTTGTGAGTTACTAAACCAATTCATTATCATGAAGAACATTAATAATTTTTAAATTTGAATAACAGGAGATTATATTACTTATTTAAAGTTTTACAACAAATTGGATTAAATTTGTAATTGAACAAGATTATTTTTTATTTCTCCTGACTAAATTCAAGTGCGAAATTAGTTTTATAATTTACCCAAAGACAATGCAAAATAATAAAATAAAATTTGAAGGACTGTCTTTATTTTTAATAAGCGAGTTTAAGTTTGAAACCACTCCACTTTTTTTTTTTTGACACAGTGTAATATGTTTGAGGAATGGACAAAATTAAAATTTTATCATATGAAGGAGTTAGTTTTACCATATTATAAAAGCCTTTTATATAATATGCAACTTAATCTTGAAGGTGGAGCTTATGTCAGTAACTTAATTAGTAAAAGTGGCTATAAGACAGCCTGGTTGTCGAAAGGTTTCATGAAATAAAAAGTAACAATCTATATGTACATTTAAGTTTTAATGTCTTCATTGTCAAACACAAATCCTGTGACATGTGCCACTGGTGAAAAGTATTTAAAATTGTGTATTACAAAATGGAGGATTTATGGAAACGATTTTTTTAAAGTGGAAGGGAAAGTTTTTCGTAACTTCTCTCGGGACTGTGACTATTATTACTGAGTCTACGAGAATAGCATGTAGATATACAGAATCCTCAAGTTTTATAATTCTATTTCCATTAGATAAATACTTATTAATACTTTGCCCAAATATAGTAAGTGTATTTTGGTTGATACTGAGCAATGATGTCTGTTCTTGTTAGCTTATAAATTGCACTTAGTCCTGTAAGAAACTTTGCGCTGCTTCCAGAGTGACAGGATATTCAGAATGGGTAAGTTTAGGGAGTAGGGGCCGCCTCCTATCGAGATCCATGAGGGAGAATTAGGGCACTACATCTCAGTCATGTCTCCCCAAAAGAAAGGGGAGGCCAGCTCTGAACCAGCCTCTCCAGTCAAAGTAAGCAGGGGGTGGTACACCCTTTTTGAGGCTAGCAAGAACCTGTGAGGTTAGGGAACAAACCCCACCAACTCCAACAATCATCTCGCACAGTAGACTATTTGACTTTGACTTTATTGAATTGCCCATGAACTCCAAAATCTCAACATTTGCGGTTAGCGATGTGCCGCTCCTGGACATTCATAAGGTTGCCCAGATTGAAGTGACGCATCTACAGGCATAACCTACTTTAAAGAATGTTATATGAAATTAAAGAAGAAATATAAAAGCGATGTTAGAAGTTTGTAAGCTACGTTTTAATTTGTTGAGAGGGTGTCATCTGCTAAAAATAAACCTAAAATTATGTGGTCTATTATTAATGAAAATATAAGTAATAGTGATAGGTCTAAAAGTACAGAAGTTGGAAAGTAGTCTAACAGCTTGTGATTTCAATAACTTTTTTGTGAATAGTGTAAAAGATCTCATTGCTAATGTGCCTTTTTCTAGTCAGTCTATGTCATACTATTTAAGTAAGTTAAGTTGTAATGTGTCTAACTGTGAATTTAGTATTACTGAAGTAAAGGTTGAACAGATGTATGATGCTATTAATTTGTTAAGTAATAGTTCATGTCTGGATGTGTATGGTTTTAATTCTGAAACTTGCTGCACCTTTTATTGCTGAAGCTCTAGCCTATCTCTTGAATCTTTGTATTAATAATGGTACATTTCCAAGGTGCCTTAACTGGCAAAGGTTATACCACTGTATAAAAAAGGTACACGGAAAGAACATAAGAGTTTTAGACCTGTCTCGATAATCCAATTGTTCTCAAAAGTTGTTTGAAGGTAATATATAAATAGGCAAGTAATTCAGTATTTTGAAAGTAACCTATTGTTATCAGATAGTCAGTTTGGGTTTTAGGGCCTAAGAGAGGAACACTAAATGCTATTGTAAAATTTATGAAGAAACTGTATTCATGGTGTAGATGATTAAAAAAGTGGTCATAGGCAAGTTCTTCGGACATGTCTAAAGCCTTCGACACGGTAAATCATGAAATTTTTTAGATAAACTTAAGTATTATGGTTTTGATGATCTGTCTTTACAATTTTTTAAATCATATCTCAAAGAGAGATATCAAATGGTTGCTTTTAATGGAAGCTCTTCCTCAATACAATGCAGTTACAGCAGGGGTTCCACAAGGATCCATTTTGGGGACCTGTATTATTTATAATTTATGTAAATGACCTGCCAGCCTCCATAAATAACAATGTGACAAGATCATACATGTTTGCAGACGACCTAGCAATCTTACTGAATTGTAAAAATCTTAATGTAGTAAATGATTCTCTACTAGTCGCTAACTCAATTGTGAATGATTGGTGTGCGGCGAACGTCCTCTGTGTAAACCATGAGAAAACTCAGGAGATTAATTTTAATTTACAACATAAACCAAACCATGATAATGTAAAGTTTCTAGGTGTTCACCTCCAAGAGAATCTGAAAATGGAACAGGCATATAGAAGTTTTATGTAAAAAATTAGCAAAAGGCATTTTTGTGTTGTTAAGATTGAGATTAATTGTAAATATTGAAACATTAACTGCAGTATACTATGCACACATCCAGAGTCATTTGTCCTATGGAGTTATTGTATGGGGCAATGATCCTAACACCAAAAGACTTTTGATATTGCAGAAGAGAGCTATTAGGATAATGTGTAATGTAAAACAATAGAACCCATTGCAAACCTTTGTTTAGACAATTAGAGGTGTTGACTGTGCCTTCTATATTTGTTCTGGATGTATTACTGTATGTTAAAAATAACTTGCAGACAATAACAGTAAATAGCTCTATACATAATTACTTTACTAGAAATTGTTCTAATCTTAGAGTAAACTACTGTACCTACCAGTGTACCAAAAATAGTTTTGTAGAGATAGGTATTAAAATTTAATAACATGTTACCAAATCATATTAAATGTCTAGATTTTTATTAGGTTTTAAGAAATGCTTAAAAAATATCTTAGTAAATCTAGCAGCATACAGTTTAGATGAAGTTATAGATCATATTGAAAGCTAACATAGCCTAGTTATGAATATTTTACTTTTATAATACAATTTGTTTTGTATGTGATGACGATGCCATGCATACCACATTTGTAACGGCAATAAAATTCTGATTCTGATTCTGATCGGTTTTTGCTGTGCCCAATGGTGGGTTCAACTGGAAGGTATAAACCAGCCAGAAGTGATCCCTACTGTTGTCTTTGTTTTAGTTACTGCTTTTATGCATCGTGCTGGGTGGTTAATCTGTACAGTCGACTTGTTGGTCATTCCTGTTCATTGTAAGCTTCATTATTAATAGTCAATAGTTTTTATGCACTTGTTATACATGCAATACAATGAATAGTACCTTTCATATATTACTAACAGACATACATTGGTTAATATATACAAAACTAAAAGAAGCCACTTTAATCCAAAGCAAAATTCTTTAATAGAGTAAGAGCTCTTCATCAGGAAATTTGTTTGAGATTTTTTATAAACTTAGCCATATTTGGTTTTTATATTGTTAGGAGTATATTATTTGATAAACTTGTTTACCAAATAAATACTTTTTCAAATTGCTTGACAAGATAATTATATTTAATAGTCATTGGCACCTCTGGTACAGATCAAAAAGCACAAACCTTACAAGTAAATCTTAATACCATTGTATTAATTTTTTTCTCAGATCTTACCACCAGAGGCACATGTTCCCCTACCTCTCTCTCGGTCCGGCCTTGCATAACCATAACCAAAAAATCAAACTATACATTAGTTGTTACACCTTAATAGTTAAA